>NW_025894128.1:0-2852 GCF_002878395.1 Capsicum annuum | reverse complement strand
CAGGCTATCTCAAGGTACTTCAAATACTTTAGATTAGTTATTATGAAGAATATTAAGTAATATGAAAATTTTGTAGAATAGTTGAATCTCACACTTCCTCTACCTATCTAATCCACCAGGGTTCCCACAACCCTAGTCGAGAAGATTATCTGCTCATGTTTCTGCAAGAAATAATAATTATCAATAAAGAACACATAAAATATATTACACAAGAATAAGATTCAATTAGGCAGGGATGGTGGTTTCCCTATCAGTTAGGCAGAGTTGTTAGTAGTAGTCCTTATATTCCAGAACTACGTTGCCAGCGTAGGATATGAAGAGTCACCCATCAATTTTGTCTTACCTTCCTCTCAAGGGTCACCGGTCAGTATATGCTTGACACTCTGGTCTTTCGGGACACCAAATTAGTGGATCACAAAACTAGTGTTAGTAACCGTGGTACGGTATTATCACCCTTCCAACTAGGGTTATAGGTTGGACCTCAATCATCTCAAATTGGGGCATGTCTGTTAGATGATACCTCTCATAGTCTTAGTATAGTATTTCAGTGTATTCTCAGTTCAAGTTTGGTTGACCCAGTGTATAGACCTTCGGTTTTTTAGTTATACAATTTATAGTCGTTCAAATTTTAGACTTATATTTGATTTAAGATTTATGCTTGGTCTTACAATAGTAGATGTTATAGTTTTCGTGCATTCATGTTTAGTTATCTCAATCTATTCAATAGTCCCAATTTTATATCAATACTACCCCATTTATATCAGCCTAACCGTATCTCATACACCAGTACATTCAAAGTACTGACCGAATACTCTTCTTTATTCTATGATGTCTTATATCATATGTTTAGATGCACAGTTTCTTGACCACAGTTAGGCAGTTCATGTAACATAGAAGCCGTCGTGGTAAGTCCTCATCCATGAGGGAAGGTTATGTTTACTCAATTATTTTAGTATTTCATTTTTTTGAGTAAGTCAGAGTTAGTTGGGGGTCTGTCCCATTAACTCATCAGTCAGTTCTGAGGATTTTAGCCATTCAGACAGTTAGTTAGTGACTTTTAGTTATTATCAGTTATTTCAGACATTCAGTATTTCATTTATTAGTATTAAGATATAAATTACTTTCTCAATTTATTTTCAACACGTGTTATGTTTATATTTTATTCAGCATTTTTTATATTTTACTTAGAACTCACAGCTGGTACCAAATCATGGGTTAGCTTGTGGTCACTTGTGACTGTTATCTCCATTGTCACGACTAGGGGGTAGCCTCGGGTTGTAATAGTTACCAACAGCCATAAGAGGATTAGGAACATTTATTCTTATTTTAATCCTCCCAGGTGGGTACGACTAAGTATGTATGAGTCGTATGGTCTAGGTACAACTCGTAAGGTTGAGTTGTATCCTTTCCAGAACATTAAATGTGTTGGACTTCCATATTGTCAGTGGGTATGAGTCCCATTACACCTCCCATATTGGTGGGTATAAGTCGTAAGAGATCTCGTATCCACTACAACATAGAAGTCCAACTTTAAAGTTTGAATCCTTAACAATTTCCTAAAATACCTACTACAATTTTCAGCTATTTCCATCATTTTAACCCACACAAATACATCAAATCCATTTCCTAAACCCCAGTGCTTCCCAATTTCCTATTTTCAACACAAATAACTAAGATAGGGTACCACAAATCAACATTAGCATAAAACCTACTCAAACTAAGTTCCTAGTAGCAACAACTACTCATTTCCACTTGAAATTAAAGAGAATAAAGCTGAAGAATTTATTTAGTGATTTGAGCGATTGAGTTATTATTTTTGAATCCTATTGCTTCCTAAACAAAATTTGAATCACAAAAATTGAGAGATTCTAAGTTTTTGGTAGCTAAATTTCATTAGAGCAAGTTGATTTTATGGATTGAATCTCGAATTTAGGGTAAGAAGTGTTGCTGGTATGAGTTGGCGTCATTGGGTGGTCGATCGAGTACCTTTTTCCTTTTTAATTGAATTATTGGGCCGGGCTAACCATAGATTTGACCTAGTAAGGATGGGCATTAGTTGTTGATAAAACTCGTACCCAGGTTTATGGGTCATTTCTTTAACTCGTACATACCTGGAACTTACCTGAGTCTATAGAGTGCGTACGACTCAAGGTGATGAATCGTACCTTAAGGGTACGACTTGTTCTGAGAATCGTATCCATTCAAGAATCTTTTACCTGAATTTCATTTTCCTCCCAGGTCTATACGACTCCGACTTACGAGTCGTACCCTAAGGTACGACTTGTAAAGATTTTGTATCACCAAAAATTTCTTCAACATTTCTTGATATTTGTTGCAATTGTTAACCCTACACACTGAACAAACATATTAACCTATAAAACAAATACCAAAAACATGTGTTGCCTTCCACGAAACGCTTGATTTAATATCGTTGCACAACGTGGCTAACTTCAGTACTCAAATTTCTCCCACTAGCCCATGGTTTGCCTCCCACGTAGTGCTTGATCTAATTTCACAACATGATGTAGTTGCCTTGGTTACTTAAACTTTATCAAGTTCAATTTAAGTCACCTCAGTTACTTTTTCAAAATTTCCCATATAGTGCTTCAGTCTTTGCCTGTTTAACAATAACGAGTGATCACTGTCCCTCTTTAGTTCTAAAGAATTATAGGGATAAACTCTTAAAACTACGAATGGACCATGCCACCTTAACCTTAGCTTACCTAGAAACAAAAGAAGCTTGAAATCATATAATAAAACCTGGTAACCTTTTTCAAATACCCTCTTCTCAGTATTGTGGTCATGATGCAAATTCATCTTTTCTTTGTAAAGTACTAAACTTTCATGAGCCC
>NW_025894127.1:0-1014 GCF_002878395.1 Capsicum annuum | reverse complement strand
GGTATCCCCAATCCAGATGCCTTCATGATTGTTGAAACAGATGCTTCTGACATAGGATATGGAGGCATCCTGAAGCAAAGAGTCAATAATACTTCTTCAGAACAATTAGTGCGTTTTACCTCAGGTATATGGAATTCAGCCCAGAGGAATTACAGTACTGTCAAGAAAGAAGTTTTATCTATAGTGCTATGTATCACTAAATTCCAAGATGACCTTATTAATAAGGAATTTCTTCTTCGAGTTGATTGCAAATCAGCTAAAGAGATTTTGCAAAAAGATGTTAAAAATCTCGTTTCAAAACAAATATTTGCTAGATGGCAAGCTCTCCTGTCTAGCTTTGATTTTCAAATTGAATTTATTAAAGGAGAAAATAATTCCCTCCCCGATTTTCTAACAAGAGAATTTTTACAGGGCCATGAGACCAACACTTCCGGGCGGTAGCCCCAAAACTGAACAACAACGAATGGCAAGACCATTCGATTCACCAACACCAGCCTCAAATCCATTACGGCCTACAGTCCCACAGAGGCCTGTCATCAAAACAGAAACTCTCAACAGATACTCTGCTTTGACAGAAGTGCAATTCCCTAAGCTATCTCCACCAATGCCCACAAAATTGGTAGATTTAAAGACAAATTTGCCCCTGGATAAAGGATCATCGGCAGCAAGCTCTTCCTCCATCCAGACCAAGCAAAGTTATGCCATGAAGGCCCCAGAAACCTTCGCCCAAGCAGTAAATCCGACTGCATCAAAAGTTATTCCTCCCTCTCCTGCTAAAGAGGAGTTCAAATTCGTTACTTCCACGGTAATGCCTATCATTGCTTTAGATAAGGCTTACGAAGGATATCCAATCAATCAGCTGATCAAGCCGGTATATACTAACAACAATTTTGTGGATACAGAAGATCCACTAAAAACTCGGAGATATTATGAAGCTATTCTGGTCGATACAGATTCGATCGAAGTAGAACATTCACTGGATAACAATAATCCAGATTATATTAGTTATTCAAA
>NW_025894126.1:0-2403 GCF_002878395.1 Capsicum annuum | reverse complement strand
TTTTTCCCACATAGCTTCACGATTACTGTCTGGTTTTAAGGTTTGTAGATTCTTACCCTTTCCTCCCTTGTGAGAAGAATGGGTTCATCCAAAGTAGCTGATGGTAACGGTAGTAGGGGTTCCTTTTCATAATAGCAATTATTCAAACTCTGAATTTATCAGATAGGATATCCTTGAAGGATTTCTTTGGAGAAGGGCTTATTTACATGGTGGAATCCATCGGTGGTGGTGGATCTAGTGGTTTAGTTTTGCAGTGGTACCGTTTTAGAGGAGTAGTTAGTAATAGTCATTCTCTAGGGGATCTTTTCTAGAAAGAGAAAGTCCATGAAACTAGTTTCTCATTTCAGATATATCTTATGCTATGGAAAAGGGATAACATAAAATGCTCATATATTTTGGATGGACTGTACATAGTTTGTACATGCTATATAAATGAAAAGAAGCCAAGGGTGGTTTAGAAAAAGTGCAAAACTTGAGAATCCATTAATAGAACAATGTAGAATAATTGGCAACTAAATGCATCATGTAGAGAGTGTAACAATTCATTTTCTAGATTTCAATAGCTTTTAAAGTTGAGAAAAGTTGTGAATTAAACAACACGTACTTATGATCTTTTTATGAACTTTAGCTGAGTACATGAATTCCCAACGCCCTTTCAATACACCAAATGCTTTTGTAATAACATAATGAGCCCTAGCATTCTTTATATTAAAAAGTTCTTCACGACATCGAGGTGGTTGATTATCAACTTGCCAACCCTATCTATACCCTCTATAAGGCGAAAGAGAACTTTTTCCATTTGTATATCATCCATCAAACATAATAATTAGCTATAATATAAACATAAGGTTTTGTTATTTTTATACATCATTTTTTTGTATAGTTACCTACTTAAAAACTAAAATATATTATATTTTTGTCTTGTAATATGAATATATAAGCATATACACAACTGTAACGCCCCGAGTCTGTATTCCGGATGCTACACGGTGCTTACAACCCTAAAGGACCACAAGCTAACCCATGACTGATATCTGTTGTGAGCACTGAATAATAATACTGTAATAAATGTGGAAAATAAGTTAAAATGCCATAAGGTTCAAAATCTAAAATACTAATAAAGAATATCAACTGTAATAATAATCTTTAAAACTAAATACTGTCTGAACTAGTCTAGTCTAAAAGACTCTAACTGAACTGTTTGAAGGTGGATTTGATGGGACAAGTCCCCAACTAACTCCAACTACTGAACTACTGATAAACTGAAATACTAAAATAAAAGCATGCCCTCGATAGATGAGGACTCACTACTGAAACTGCTACTGATAACTGGATTTATCTATACGTGGTCAGGAGCCTGAGCATCCAAACCTACGATATGAGACATCATAGCATAAAGAAAGATTATACGTCAGTACGTGGAATGTACTGGTATGCTAGAGAGGTAAGGTTGAATGCAAGGGTTCATATGCATGAATAATAACTGACTGAATGATATAGAGTAACTGAATATAAGAGTACATGGATAACTGAAACTGCTGTAAATATAGAATATGCAATACTATGCATATACATGTATGCTGTAACTGAGCTTTTACTGAAGCTGAGTTTTGAATTCTGATAACTGAGTAACTGATATCTACAACTGAGTTACTAAAACTGATTGACTATTTCTGACTGTCCTAATTCTGTAGAACTGAACTGAGTTTTATACTGAGACTGAAACTAAGACTTTGGAAAGTAATCATCTAACCGACATGCCTCGTTTTTGAATATATTTTGGGTCCAACCTGTAGCCCCAGCTGGAAAGGTGACTGTACCATGCCATGGGTAAAGACACTGAAGAGTTACCCTCATCTGGCAGGTACTCTAATAAGAATGGTGGAACCCTCAACTGGCAGGTTAAAATACCTCATCAACCCTCAACTGGCAGGTTGATATCTCAACCTACGCTGGCTACGTAGTTCTATAATGCAAGGACTGCTTCTAAGGATCATACCCTTTACTGCCAGGTGAGCCCCCATCCTTGGGTTCACTCGGTACTGAATCCTACTCTCAACTGATTAGACCCTGAACTGATTATACTAAACTAGACTGGACTGATACTGAGTTTTACTGAGTTCTGTCGCTGACTAAGTAGTACTGATTTCTGTAACTGACTGAGTTCAACTGATTGTGACACGACTGATACTATTCTGTAACTACTGTAGCTCTAGATAAACAACTATATTTTCGGGTATAAAATACCCCCAGGACTCAATAGCATGAAAAGTAGAGCATAGCATGATCTTGAGAAACATAACAATGTACATTTGTCCATAATTCATTCATAGAGATATTTTATCAAACACATGTAGAACATAAGCTTGTACATATATTAGCATATCATGATTTCACTATTTA
>NW_025894125.1:0-10953 GCF_002878395.1 Capsicum annuum | reverse complement strand
CCAAGGACTATTGTATATAACCCAAGGTCCTATTCACAAACTTAGTTTGGCAATTGATTTGTGGGTTGCAAGACATTGAGAAATGCAAATTTGAAGCCAAGACTACCCTATAATGACTTCCAAAAGTGACTAAGAAACTCAGACTCCCTATTACTAACAATGGTTCAAGGAATCCATGGATTTTGATGATATGCTCAATAAGAAAAGAAGCTACATTAGATGTATCTTCACACATGTGACACGGGATGAAATGAGCCATTTTTGAAAATTGATTAACTAATAAAAAGGTACTATATCTTCCCCTTCTTGTCCTTGGCAAACCCAAAACAAGATTGATAGAAATATCAAGCCATGGGAAAAAAAGAGAGGGAAGTGGGGGTATATAAGCTTTGAGGTAAAAGGCGTGATTTCACACCTCCACAATCTATACATTAGCCACCAATCCAAACAACATCATGACACATCTTGGGTCAATAGTATTATTCCTCTAGGATTCCAAGAGTCTTAATAATTTTAAAGTAACCCATCATACCACCATCGTATACCTCTCTCACCAAAATCTGTATCCATGAGCTGGAAAGCACACATAATCTCTTCTTTTAGAATAATTAACCATTAAGCTTATGATAGGGTATAGAAGTTCTATCCCTAATCCACTTCCCAATTCCTCATAATCCTTGAAGATTTGAGCAAAATTTGAATCTACAAGATATAATTTTTCAAACATTTTAAAAAGATCAACTTAGAAGACAATGTGTTGATGTTTTCTAGACATGGCATCGATTACCAGATTCTATTTTCCCTTTTTGTATTGAATTACATAGGGAAAATTTCATAGAAATTCTACCCACATGGCATGCCTATTATTCATATTATCTTGGGACCATAGGTATTTTAACAATTCATGATTAGTTTGAATCACCGATTCATTGGGAAACAAATAGTGTTCTGATTACCCAAATCTCTAATCAAGGCATACAACTCATGATCATACGAAGAGTAGTTTAAGGTTGCAATTTGTTTTCTAAATTAAGAAATGGGCTTATGGTATTGCATTAATATGGACCTAATACCCACTTAGCATCATACTCTATTTCAAACATTTTATTAAAGTTGGGTAATTTCAATAATAGATTGGAGCTAAACATTATTTTTGTAGTTTCAAAAGCCTTTACTTTCTCATCGCCTTATTTAAAAGGCTTATCCTTTTGAATTAACTCAGTCAAGGGAGAGGCGATAGTGATAAATGCTTTGACAAACTCCTATAAAGACTACACAATCCATGAATGCTTCTCACATCACCAATAGATTATATACTTGACCAATTTTGTATAGTATCTATCTTGGATTCAACTACTACGATTCCTATTAAGCTTACACCATATCTAAAGAATACTACTTCACTCACACCAAAAAGTCATTTCTCAAGATTAGCATAAAACTTTTCTTTTCTAAGCACTTCAAAAACACATTGCAAATGTAAAACATGATCTTCAAGAGATTTTCTATAAACTAGGACATCATTTAAGTATACCACAATAAATTTACATATGAAAAATTTTATCAAATGGTTCATCAACTGCATCAAGGCACTAGGAGCATTGGTGAATCCAAAAGGCATAACCATTCATTCATATAGATCAAACTTGGCCTTGAAGGCGGTTTCAACTAATAATATAATCATATAGTTGCATACAAATTTGGAGGTGTCTAAACCTAAGTTCTATCTCAGAAAAAACACAAAAACCATTTAATTCATCTAGCATTTATCCAAATGGGGAATAGGGTGGTGATACTTTATCATTATCTTTTTCATATCTTGATAATTAATACATATCTGCCAAGTTCTATCTTTATTTGTCACAAATAATATCAGGATTGCACATGGATTCATTCTTTCCTTGATGTATACATTATTGAGGAGATTCTCAACTTTTCATTAATGCTCTTTGGCATTTGTTGGGTTAAATTAATAAGCCAGTTTGTTTGGCAATTGAGAGCCTAACCTGAAGTTTATTTGATGCTCAATTTCCTAAAGTTGGGGTAACACTTTTAGAAGTTACTTTAGGAACACATCATTATATTCCTGCAAAATAATAAAAGTAAAATGGGTAATAGGAGAAGTAGAGAGATTAGCATGAAATCATAGGCTAGGAGGAGTATGGGTATTTCATTATCATACTCTTTGAAAAGATTTTTTTTCCTAGCTAACATAACAATTAGATCTTCCCCTTCAATTTCCTTCTTTCCTCCTCTTTATCATTCTCTTTTTTTATGGTGTTACACATTCTCTTCTCTTTTAACACTTTTAATCATTGACGACATTCACTTATGAGGGTGAAAAAGGATAAAATGTTAACTCTAACCATTCATCTCAAAAAAATATTAATTATTTCTCTCATCATGGTTACTTGAACTATCATATTGCCATGGTATTCAAGTAACATATGTCAAGATTTAAAAGGAATTATATCATAAAGAAACTCATCTTGATAATTTCCATCCTTAAACCGAATCATAACTTGCCTAGTCACCTTCAATTCTCCATGCTCATTTACCCAGTAGAGCTTGTGTGGTGTGGCATGATTGGTTGTGGGTATCTTAAAGAAATTAACCATGGTGGAACTAGATACATTAGCTTAACTCCCACTATCAATGACCAACAAGCACACATTCTCCTTGATAGACATTTAGTATGACATAGATTTTTCCTTTGACTCAGCTAATGCCTTACTAATCATTATGCGTCTTACCAAAATGATTAGATCATCGAGCTCTCCATCTTTACACCAATAATCCTCATCCCCTTACTCTACTTTCTCATCTTCCTCAAACCTCTCTCCTTCTTATGTATCTCCTTCATTATCTTCTTCTAAGCCCACCTCTTCTCTAAGATAATACACCATCCATTCTCTAAGGATTATATTTCTTTAATTAGGACATTTATTTGCCTTGTATCCCTAACTATTATGTTTAAAACATTTGAAATATTTATGGTTAGGATTTGAATACATATTAGCTTCAATCCTTGGTAAGTACTTTGGAGCAATCTTTTTTACAGGATTTTGTCACAAAACTTGTTGATGTCGTTGTTATTGTTCCATCCTGTAAATGATTGAGATAAATTTTTGTTCTTAGAGAATTAGTGGATGAGTATCATTTGGGCTTGAAATAAATCCTCTCCTTAACATCCCTCTCAAACTCAAAGGATGAGTAAAAGATATGTTCTTTTGTAGGAAACTTATGGAAGGTCATTGAAGAGGAAATCTCCTTGTTTAATCTAACCTTAAAGAAGATAACAATATGTTCCATGATCTCATTATACTCAAGCTTCAGGATTAAATATTGGAATTCATCATAATACATCAAGACATATTTATTCCCTTTCCTTAGGTTGTATAACTTGGTGATGTGCCCCTGTGCCATGCGTGTCTGATATACTACTTAGTATCCTTTGTGTGTTGAATTCAGAACTAGCTCGGTTAGTCTTGCCTAGGTTATAGGATAGTCAATTAGGAAAGGATTATAGGTCGTTCTTAATATTACTCCACTTTTAGCCTAAATGACCTTCCATATGAATAAGTATCCCTTGATCCCTAATTTGAGCCTGTATTGCTATTTGTATTGTTACACCTTTCACCTACCCATTTTTGTTACAATGAACCTATTTTGGTCCTGGTCCTCTTTGGACATTGTGAACCTCAACTCAGGCAAATTGCCTAAGTTGAGGGTGGCAATTATAGTGGTGCGTAATGTGAAGTGGGTATGAAGAAGGGTAAAATAATAAAAAAATAATGTAGGGATGGATATGAATGCAAATAAAAAATAAAAAAAAAAAAAAGAAAATTGTGAAAAAGAGAAAATAAAGAATATAAGAAACCACATTCAACCTGAATGTGCAATAAAAGAATAAAAAGAGAGAAATAAGGAAAGAATAAAAGGGAAATTTGTTGTTGAGTCTACCCAAAAGTAAGTGTAATACCAATGAGGCTTAGTCACTAAATATATCCATATGTACCATACCCGCTCAAACCCTACATTACAAGGCGAATAAAGACCAATAGTGATCCTAACTTAACTATCTAATGGCTAAAGTAAAGAAAAGAAAGGAAAGCCTATGGTATTTGATAAACATTGGTGGAACTTCTCTTATGTGTGTGAGTATCTGCTTACCATCACTGCATTGACATGCATGATTTCATATGAGTGATTGGGACATTTTCAATTATGCGGGTACATGGATTGTATTGCTAGCTTCTTACTTGTTTTGGTAGTGTAACTTGTACATATTCATGATTGTTTATTGGTAATGTAATCCCATATATTTATTCCCCTATGTCAGATTATCGTGGTTTATGTATACACATAGTTAGATTTGAATTGTTGAAATAGGAGGGGGTAATATTCATGAGCTTAACATTAAAATTATCCATCGTAGATAGCTTAGGTTTCTTCTAATTAAGCATCGGTGTTTGTTTTGTTATATTGAGTTGCTTGAGGACATGAAAATGTTATAAGTTGAGGGTGTTGATGTGCTATAGTTTTATAGAATTTTTGATGCTAAAATGATGAAAATATGCAAGTTAGTTAGGTCTTTTTGTTATGTATGATGTGTCTTGTGTTATGTTTTGTGGGAAATTAGGTTTTGGAACTATTCTGGAGAAAAGGAGTGAAAGTTGTAGTTTTGAACCACCGAAGTGGGAACCTATGGCACGTATGTACTACCTACGTGGCGTAGGTGTAAGAGTTTGTGTTAGAACTTGAGGAATAGAGGCTCAAAAAAAAAAGAAGACCCTACCACTTACAGAGGGTACCTACAACCCATAGGTGCCACCTATGGTCCATAGGTGGTAGAGTGAGTTGTATAGGACCAAAATCCAGATATGTACTAAGAAGAATATCGACTAGGGGAACCTACATGGGAAAACCTATGGCAGTAAGTGCCACCTACTGCCCGTAGGTGGCCCAGGAAGTGGCCACCGACCTTCATTTTTATCTTTTGTTAGGGAATGATTTCCTAGGGTTCCTTGTACTCTATATATACCCTTTTTACATTTTTTAGCTAGTGTAAACACTCTTGATGCTTGAAAAACATACATTTGATTCTAAGATCCAATTTTGATCTTGGGACTTTTTGTATTGATTTTGGTTGATTATTCAGTTAAACACTTTTGGTTTTATTATTTGACTATTGTGATATTGTTTTAATCCCTTCAATTATGAATTCCTTTCAATTATTTCACAATAATGTGCAGATAATTCCCTTAGCTAAAGTTGTAGGAATCCTGATAGAATAATGAAGTAGGGGAGGTGTTCTATCTTTCTAGATTATTGTTGTTGTATGCATTGTGTTTTATTTCAAGTTTATTGTTTTCTTAATGGTTGAAAATTTTAGGATTCATCCTATATTCACTACAAACCTGAGAGGGAGGTAGAGATTGAGAAAATGAGATCACAACAGTGATTTAGGGTTAATTGCAAAAATAAGCTTATCTTTATTACCTACTTAGGATGATTAACTTATATCTAATTAACTTGAGACCAAGAGGAGATAGTTGATATTGAGTTTTAGGTAAGGATTAGTAAGACAGTGCTTTGATACCAAGAAGAGATGAGTGAAATTCACCAAATGGTGCCAAAAAATAGTTGATAATACCTAACTAACCAGATTCTACATGTGCTATAGTTTGATAGTTATATTGAGAACGAGAAGCCTACTGAATTTGAATCCATGGGGAACATAATCCTAGTGTTCATTTTTGACTAATTAGAACCAATATTGTGTTCTAATACTTGTTCGCAATCACTACTACAACCCCTTCCCTCCCATTTACTCTCTGTACTGCCCATTGATTCCAGTAAATAAGAGATATAATTCCATGTATTCCCTTGGAATTTGACCCTAATCTAAGTTGGGTTATTATATTTTTCTTTGACTGCTTTATCCTTATTTGGAGGTGTACCTTTGGGTGACATCACTATTTATGTAGAGGCTAGCCCTTACCAGAGGATCTGCTTTTATGGAAGGTTGGCTATTTTATTAAAGGTTGATAATGTCAATGACTTTCGCATATGTAAGACCCCGTTAAATCCTAAGCTTAACTCATACCATTAAAGCTTGTTAAGGGGTCCCAGACTTATAAAATTTTAGCTAAGCGTTCATACTTAGAGTTATTTTAGCCTTCGTAAGTTGGAGATCCTTTTTCACGACCCTTATGACCTTCAAATATCAATTTTTAGGTTAATTCATGATCAAGAATGTCAGTAGGTGTTCTCGGACAAGTTTCAAATATTTTTGACTTCATTTGAAACATATTTGTAAGCTCAAACTAGTGGATGGACGCGACCTCGACGTGCCACATTGCCCATCGCGTTGATGAGTAACAATGCGGCGCGTTCTAATTCCATTGAACCAATGCGAGCTTAATGTGGTGCCTTGGCTATCGCGTTGATAGCAACAATGCAGCACGTTGGTCTGCGCATTGCTAGTCTAGTTTTTAGTAATTAAAAAGCCGCATCTTCAGGGGTAATTGGGTCTTTTACCACCTTATGTCAGTCCCTAAAACATGAAATTAAGCTCCTTTAGAGGCAAAATCCATTCATCTTTCTCAAAAATTCATAAGAAGCAAACCCTAGGATCTCTAATTCAAGATTCAGCCAAATTTGAATACCAAGGTATGTGAAGTGTTCATCCAAGTGTTTCCTTCCACCCTTGGAGTTCAAGAAACACTTTCTAAATATATGTTAATTGATTTCATGGATTTCATATTGGATCTTGAATGTATTAATGATTATGATGTTAATGATGATCTAATTCCATGATTTGTCCCAAGTTTCATGAAAACTAGTTTTACTGTGAATTTAATTTTGTGAACTACATGTCAAACTCTTCAATTGCAAGTTGAATGTAGAATCCATGATATTACTACTTGTTTATTGATATGTGAAATACCCATGCTCCCCAAGTGTTTGTCAAAATGCTTATGTGATTAGACTAGTCCAACCATAACATGTTATTGTGTGATATCAATCATGCACAAGCTCATGTATAACAAGTGTTTGACCAAAGATATCTAAGTGAATGTATTATTAGCAAGCTAGTACCATGATGCTACTAAAGTCATGCAGTGATTTACTTTTCATGCTATTGAGTCCTGGGGGTATTTAATACCCAATAATTTAGCAGCTTACCTAGAGCCAGTGTTAGTTATAAAATAATCTCAGTCATGTTACAATCAGTAGTACTCTCAATCAGTTACAGAACTTATGGAAAAATTAGTAGACTCAGTATCAATCCAGTCTAGTTCAACATCCAGTTTAGACCTTAGTAAATTCAATCAGTTAACAAAATTCCATAGTATTCCATCAGTCAATGGAACTCAGTGAACTCGGTTCAGTTCAGTTAGAGAGTATAATCTGTAATAGTTTAGTCAAGCCTAGTATGGACTAGGAATCAGTTTAGTGTCTATTCAGTTGGGAGTAGGATTTAGCATCGAGCTAACCCAGGGATGGGGTCATTCCTATCAGCAGAGGTTTTGACTCTTACTAGCAATCCTTGCATCACAGAACTACGTAATCAGCGTAGGTTAGAATATTTTCCTGCTAGACTAGGGTTGATACATCTCATACGAGTTTTCCTGCTAGCAAGGGTTGATGAAAGAGCTTCCAGTCATAGAGGGTTAACTCACAGTTGTCTTTACCCATGGCATGGTACTGACACCTTTCCAACTAGGGTAACAGGTTGGACCGCAATCTATTTAGAGAGGGGCATGTCGGTTAGATGATTATCTCCCACATTTTCAATTTCAGTCTTTAGAATAGAACTCAATTCAGCTCTATAGAAATCAGGACTGTCAGATACTGTCATTCTTTTATTAGTTATACAGTATCAGTAAACTCAAATATCAGTAAATCAGTAATTTAGAACACAATATCCAGTATTATCAGGACCTCAGTTATAGTTTATGCATTCATGCATATACTCTAATTCAGTTATACTCATGTTGTTCAGTCATATTGTTCATGCATATCAACCCATGCATCTCAACCTACCTCACTTAGCATACCAATATATTCAAAGTATTGATGTATACCTTTCTTTTGCACTATGATGTCTTATATCATAGGTTTAGGATCACGAGCTCCCGATCATAATTAGCAGCCCTATCCATCAGCAGTAGCTGGGAACATGTCCCATCAACTCCTTATTCAAACATTAGAGGCATTTCAGACTAAAGTCTTTCATACAGGTGTATTAGTATTCAGTGTTCAATACTTAGTATTTATTTATAGTTTGGAATGTTATGGCAAGTTTCCACCTAATTTCCGCATAATACAGTATTATTATTTAGTTATTGCAGTAGGTACCAGTCATGGGTTAGCTTGTGGTCCCTTGAGATAATGAGCACTGTGTAGCATCTGGGGTACAGACTAGGTGCATTACAAACTTGGTATTAGAGCCTAATGTTCAATAGAGTCCCAGGAATTCTAAAAGCCGTATCTAGTAGGTTCTTGTGCATAGGTGTGTAGCGCGCCACACTTATGTACAAGCGGAGGCTATTAGATGTTTTAAGAAATATTTCCCTATTTTTAGTATTCATGTCGTATGAGTGAGCATGAGCTCAAGTTAAATTCTCATTTTAATCTATTCTCTCCTTTTTGTTTATAGTTCATACCTCCTAAAAAGGCTAACAAAAGAAGAAATGGAAGTCAGTCAACAACACAGCCTGTACATGTAGATCCCCTGGACGAATATGTCTCCCATGGTAAATTTAGAGTAGCTTTCACCACCCTAGCTCATTCAGTGGCAGCCCAGCATGAACACTCAGCTTCCACTCTGGCCAACCCAGTGGCCAATGATTCTGCATCCAGGATTCGAGATTTCATCCGAAGGAACTGTCTATCTTTTACTGGGTCAAAGTCAGATGATGAGCTGCATGAATTTCTTGATCAGGTGCAGAAGGATATATGTATTATGTGGGTGACAGCTAGTTAGAGTGCCAAGTTAGCTACATATCAGTTGTAGGATGAGGCTCACTCATGGTTCAAATAGTGGAAAGTAGAGAGGCCACAGATGTAGGGCCCATAGAATGAGAGGGTTTGCTATTGCTTTTCTGGATAGGTTCTTCCCGCTAGAATTGAGGGAAGAAAAGGTTTTGGTATTTATAAATATGAAGCATGGAAACATGATGGTACAAGAGTATTCTCTTGACTTACTCAATTAACTAGATATGCACCTCATATGGTAGTAGATAGCAGATCTAAGATGAGTAAGTTTGTGTCTAGCATGTCTAATAGTGTGGTCAAAGAGTGTAGGACCACAATTTCAATTAAGGATATAGACATATCTAGGCTCATGGTCAATGCTCAGAAGATAGAGAAGGATAAGAATAGGGAGAAGAAGAAGGAGAACAAAAGAGTGAGAATAGGTTGTTTCAACTTTACTCAACCTAAGCCAAAGGGCAGAAATCACTCTCAGTTCTGCCTAAAATCCTATGTCCCAGCTCCATCCTCAGCTATTTCTCCTGTGCTAAAATTCAGAGATGGCAATAGTGATAGGGCATCAATCCCTAAACCCCAGGGTAATGTTAGTAGTGCCCGAACAAATCCTCTCTGCCAGAAGTATGGTAGAAACCATCAGGGTGTCTGTAGATCTGGAAAGGATGTATGCTTTGGGTATGTCAAGCTAGGCCATAGAGTTAAACAATGTCCTCAGATGTGTTTGCAGAGTTAGCATAACCGTCCCTCAGCCCAGTCCAATCGGCTGAATCAGCAGGGTGTCACTTCCAGTGCCACTAGTGGGCAACACCTAAATAAAAAATATGTACTTCAGTCCTGACAAGATCAGGAAAGTTCTCCTGATGTGGTCACTAGTACATTACAAGTTTATCATTTGAATGTTTATACTTTGTGAGATCTAGGAGCTTCTTTATCATATGTTACTCCTTATATAGTTGTTGACTTCGGAGTCAGTCCCAAAATCCTAGCAGAGCCTATCTCAGTCTCTACCCTAGAGCATAAATCTATCATAGCCCGAAAGGCATACAAGAATTGTCCAGTTATGGTAATTCAGAAAGTTACTTCAGCAGACTTACTCGAATTAGAGATGACCAATTATAATGTAATTCTCGATATGGATTGGCTTCATTCCTGCTATGCATCAGTCGACTGTAGAAATAGAATTGTCCAATTTTAGTTCTCGAATGAGCCCATCCTAGAGTGGAGGGGTAATACTTCAGCACTCAAGGGTCATCTTTTTTCCTACCTTAGGGCAAGGAAAATGATATTTAAAGGATGTTCATACCATCTTGTCCAATTCCAATACTCAATATCAGAAATCCCTACTCTTGAGTTAGTATCAGTAGAATGTGAATTCCCAAACTTATTTCCCGAAGATCATCCCAAAGTTTCTCCCAAAAGGCAAATCCACTTTGGAATTGACCTTCTTCCAGATACTCATCCCAATCTATTTCTCCATAAAAAATAGCTCCAGCAGAACTCAGAGATTTAAAGAAACAGGTGTAGGATCTCCTAGATAAGGGATTCATCAGACCCAGTGTATCCCCATAGGGCGCACCAATTTTATTCGTGCGTAATAAAGATAATTCTCTCAGAATGTGTATTGACTGCCGTTAGCTAAATAAAGTCACGGTCAAGAACAACAATCCACTTCCCAAAATTGATGACTTGTTTGACCAACTTCAGGCTGTCAGTTACTTTTCTAAGATAAACCTTAGATCTGGCTATCATCAGCTCAGAGTCGGGGAATGTGACATCCCAAAAATAGCTTTCAGAACTCAGTATGGTCACTTTAAATTCTTAGTCATGTCCTTTGGTCTTACCAATGCCCTAGCAGCTTTCATGGACTTGATCAATCGTGTGTTCAAGTAGTACTTGGACATGTTTGTCATAGTGTTGATAGACGATGATCTTATTTACTCCCGCAGTGAACAT
>NW_025894124.1:0-2544 GCF_002878395.1 Capsicum annuum | reverse complement strand
CCCCCCTATAAATGGTATCAGAGCCAATTTTAATCACTTGTTGAACTGATTGGGCTATATTATTTGAACCTCTCAATTGGACTCATAAAATTCTCCAATTCGAACCAAAATATTAGCCCAATCCAATTTCTGGACCCGGCCCAATTTCCTTAAATCCCCCAACTTCCAACTTCCACGACACATCTACGCACACACGCAACTTTACGCGCCATTCTTCCCCTTTGTCTTCTCCACAACAGCTACTTATTAACTCTAGAGTCATTCAAACTACGTCGAAGAAAGGTAACATCCTTTTCTCTTTGCATTTTATTTTAATATTATGTGCATTAGCATAATAAAGATTTTCTTGTTTGTGAGTTAAATTTTCTTAACTTAGTTAAATTTAATTCTTTTAGTTCCAGATTTAACTTTGTTAGTCCTGGTTTAGATTAAGCATATTGTGTTATCATGTGATGAAACTTTGATATTTTACTGCCTAGATTTCCATTGGCTCCTTTAAGTCTCAATTAGCTTAACAGTAATTGTCCTAGTCTGTTTTCTTGTTCATTTTATAAAGATAAGTGATTTCATTTGAGTTACTGGTATAGCTTTCCTTTATCTTCAATGTCCTGTATTACCAGCCATACAAGTTTTCTCGTTTAATCATATAATTACTTGTCAATTTGGACGTTATTTGAAGAAGATAAGTAGTTTCCTTTCCTTATTCTTGTATCCTTCCCTGCAGCTCAGCTGGAATTTGGTGTGAAAGATATGATCAGTTTTGTTTGAAAGAAAGATATTAGCTTTGACACTGTTCCCTTTTTTTTCCCATGAAGGTGTTAAAACCATGTTATCGGCCCTAAGCCAGGGGTCTATCGAAAACAGTCTCTCTACTTCATCTGTGGTAGTAGTATGGTCTGTGTACACTCTACCCTCCCCAGACCCCACTATGCATGGGAATACACTGGATATGTTGTTGTTGTTGTTGTTGTTGTTGCTGAAGGTGTTAAAACCATGACCTATTTCGTTTGTTCTCAATGGCGTTTCGCTTTCCTTTGTTTTGTTAGAATCATTTAATATGCCCAAGTTAGCTAAGATGGTTCGAGTCCAAAAGGATAATTACTTCAAAATTTAAGCACCTCTAATAGCATAATGGCTGAACTTATGTTTGTTATTTCCCACAATATAGTCGGGTATGCAGAATCTGTATATTACAACAACAACTTCAACTCGAGTTCAAGTATAAACAAGAACACAATGAAGTATCAAATACCCTCAACACAAGATCAAAATGACCTTT
This sequence comes from Capsicum annuum, assembly GCF_002878395.1. NCBI lineage: Eukaryota > Viridiplantae > Streptophyta > Magnoliopsida > Solanales > Solanaceae > Capsicum > Capsicum annuum. The sequence goes on along the minus strand of NW_025894124.1, from coordinate 1,265 downwards.
ACAAGAGATATATTTATTTTTCAAAAAAAAAAAATGAAATAGAAATTGAATAGGCCAAGTTATCCGAATTCATGGAGTTTTCTTAAGGAAATAATTCCCCTCATTGTACCTGAGGTTGTGAAATTTTTCCTCCCAGGATAAAATGACCAACAATCCAACTATAGTGGTACCTCAAATAGTCGGATTCTACGAACGCACTCAACGGTTTTTATGATCACACAGAGTATTTTGATGACAAGAAGAATGTTTTTTAATTCAGAAAATTTCATACTAAAACCTGTGGAAGAAAGCAGGTTTTTATAGCCATAACATGCCTCTTCGAAAAGGTGGCATTGGTTCAATTTAGAGGTGTGATTTGGAGTGTCTTTAATATAAACACATTTATCACATTCATTTATTTTGAATCTGTTTGCCAACATGGTTTGGTCAAACTTCGCATGCCATTGTTTAGGTGCTTGCTTTAGTCCATAAAGTCACTTAACAAGTTTACACACATTTTTTCTTTTTCTGGAACCACAAAACCCTCAAGTTGCTCAATGTATATTTCTTCCTCCAAATCTCCATTTAGGAATGCGGTTTTCACATCCATTTGATGGATTTGAAGATCATATACCGACGCTAAGGCAATTAACATTCGAATCGAGGTTATCTTTGTTACTGGCGAGTATGTATCAAAGTAATCAAGGTCTTTCTTCTGTTTGAAGCCTTTTACTATAAGTCTTGCCTTGTATTTGTCAATAGTACCATCCGCCTTCATTTTTCTTTTGAAGATCCATTTAGAACCTAAAGGTTTATTTTCGGGAGGAAGGTCAACCAATTCCCATGTATGGTTTCTTAAGATTGAATCTATCTCACTATTGACTGCCTTTTTCTAAAAGGATGAGTCTGACGACAACATCGCTTCTCTAAACGTTTGAGGCTCATTTTCTAAGAGAAATGTTACAAAATTCGATCCAAACGAAGTTGACGTTCTTTAACGTGTACTACGTCTTGGATTTTCTTCATTATGTACATTCTCACTTGGTTCATCTCGAGGTCGTTTAGATCCTCCACTAGACTGTTCATGTCTAATTTTATATAGGTAAATGTTTTCAAAGAATTCAGCATTGTCTGATTCAATTACCGTATTTTCATTAATATCTGGATGTTCGGATTTATGAATCAAAAATCGACATGCTTTACTACTTTTTGCATATCTTATGAACATACAGTCCACCATTTTAGGTCCTATCTTAACCCTTTTAGGTATAGGAACTTGAACCTTC
>NW_025894123.1:0-2232 GCF_002878395.1 Capsicum annuum | reverse complement strand
TGGAGGTGTTAGGGGTCTTAGAGTTTTATGTACTCTTTGGTTACTAGGATTTACACCACCTTCGTCTAACTATCTATCCTTTTATTTGTTTTCATCTTGTAGTAGTTTGTATCTTGTGTTGAAAGCCGTGTGGTGTTGTCTTTTTATAACATTGTCATTGTTCTTCGTTGTTCATTATATTGTGTTGTAACTTAGATTTGTTGGCTGATTTTGGTGTCACCAACACCTTGTTAACTTGTGAAACTCGTATTCTTGTTCTTGGCCGAAACTAGCTCTCAAAGGGTCCTCGGTTTGTGCCTTGTTGAGTGGACTGTTTTGGTGTCATTTCGTGAGTTCCTAGTCTCTCTAGTATCTATAAGTGAAGCATGTTCTATCTAGGTTTGATAAAGAGCTTAGGTGAAGCATAAGGGCCATTGTAGCATGTTGAAGATGAAGCCCCAAATTGTGAGTTAGTTTATGCATGCCTAGTGTTTGGTAAAATGCCCAAGTGAATGAATTATTCCATGATAGTATGAAGTTTCCTCAAGCCATGTGATATCCAAACACATGTCAATATTGATATAGGTATGAAATAGTTGAGTTAAAACCTTGTTGAATGGAGTACAAGCTAGTAGAATGTTCCCCTACGTTATTATATGATTATGTTTCCGAGATGCTTAAAGTGACCCCTTGGCGACTGTGATGATGAATGAGATGTCTGTGATCTTTAAATGCTTGAGGTGATGTCTTGAATGATTATGATGATGAATGAATGATTATGATGATGCATCAATGATTGTGATGATATATGAACAATCGTGATGATGAATGAGTGATTATGCTTTACTTTTATGCTATCGAGTCTTGGGGGTATTTATACCCGACAATAGAGATGTTGTCCAGATCCCATGTTAGTTTTTTGATAATTCTAGTCGAGGCATGATTCTCATAACTCAGTGAACTATAGAACTCTGTATCCTCAGAGAAGTGCAGAACTTAAGAAAGCTCAATAATCTCAGTTATCTCTGTAATCTCTGTATCTCTAGTAATATAGCCTCAGTCTTGTAATCAACTCATATCTAATAGTATTCAAGTGATTTAATTCTAATCTCAGAAGCGATTCGAGTAATCTATTCAAGATCTGTATCGTCAGTCAGATACCATGATTCGATAGCTTTTTCGTCAGATACGGAACTAAGTAATCGCAGTGTAACTCAGTTAGATCTTTTAAGAAACATGATCAGTATTAGATTCATTTCAGTTGTGTTCAGTTGAGAATTCAGTTCAGAGTCTTTCAGTTGGGAGTATAAGCTAGCATCGAGCGAGGGAAGGGATGGCAGCTCTCCCGTAAAAAAGGCCGAGTCGCTAGGAGCAATCCCTGAACTCCAGAAATGCGTAGCCAGTGTAGGATGCAGGAGTCCCCATCAGTAGAGGCTGTCACCGTCAGAGAGGTTTGACTATATATTTCCTCAGGCCAACTTCCTGCGAGGGCCATCCCTTTAGAGAGGCTTGACCAGAGAGGTCTTTACCTGTGGCACGGTATTGACACCCTTCTAGCTGGGGTTACAGGTTAGACCCCCACCTATGGTAGGTTGGGGCATGTCTGTTAAGTAACTACTTCCCAATTTTGCAGTTTCAGTATCAATCTTCAAAAATCAAGACTGTGTGGTACAGTTGTCTATCTCAGTGAGGAATTCAGATAGTTCCATTGATTCATGGACCATCCCGTCAGATAGGCTTGATCTCCATCTCAGATTCTGTTGAGTATTCTTTTTATCAGATTCAGATATGATCATACTTTTTATCATTGATAATTGCTTTCGGAGTAATCCATTAGAAAAGTTAATCTCTAATCCTATTAGTCGAAAGTAGTAAGCTCAGAATTCAGTCCTTGATGTGAGTACGTCCAGAATCTCAGTTATCAGTATCAGATGAGTCAATGATTCAGTATCTCAGTGTCAGTAGTGAGTTCAGTCTACAGTAAAGTGGTATCCGAGTTTCAGTATCTAGAGTTGCGATGATTGTGTTCATGGTCTGTGCATTCATATATGTGATCTCATGCGGCATCTTCATGATTATTTAGTTTAGATATTGTGCATGCATGAGCCCTTGCATTATCCTACCTTGTCTACATACTCGGTACATTTATGTACTGACTCATTTGCACTATGGTGTTTTATTTGACACCATAGATTCAGAGGAACAAGATCCAGAGTATCCTCAACAGTTCAGTCCCAGTCAGTAGCAGTAGCA
>NW_025894122.1:0-6264 GCF_002878395.1 Capsicum annuum | reverse complement strand
GTTGATAGCATTAGAGTTGATCCCTAAAAGACAAAAGCCTTAAGAAATTTTCTTAGACCTATCTCTCCATTAGACAATAGGAGTTTCTTGGGTTTAGCCAGCTATTACCACCATTTTGTTAAAGGTTTCTCATCTACTGCGTCTCCTATGTCTAGATTGACCCAAAATAAAGTTAAGTTCCTGTGGTTGGGTTCCTGTGATAGGAGTTTTTAGGAGTTGAAGACTCGACTCACTTCAGCTCCAGTCCCAGCATTACCCGATGGTACCGACAGCTTTGTTGTTTATTGTGATTCTTCTAGAGTTGGTTTGGGTTGTGTGTTGATGCAAAGATGTAAGGTCATAGCTTATGCCTCTAGACAGTTTAAGTCTCATGAAAAGAATTACCCAACCCATGATCTGGAATTATCTGATATGGCATTTGCGTAGAAAATCTGGAGACATTATTTGTATGGTGTGTATGTTGAGGTGTTCATGGACCACAAAAGTTTGTAGTATGTGTTTACTCAGAGGGAGTTGAATCTTCATCAGAGAAGGTGGTTGGAGTTGTTGAAGAATTATGATATGAGTGTGTTGTATCATCAAAGAAAGGACAATATAGTGGCAGACGCCCTTGGTAGGTTGTCAATAGGCAGTGTTGCTCATGTTGAGAATGATTAGAAAGAGTTAGCTCAAGAAGTTCATCGTTTTGCTAGATTGGGAATTAGGTTGGTTGATTCAGCTGAAGGAAATGATTGGGCTCATAGTAGTTCCGAATCTTTCCTAGTTTCAGAAGTGAAAGAGAAGCAAGATAAGGATTCTAGTTTGGTTAAGTTGAAGGAGTTGGTTAAAGACCAAAAGGTAGAGGTTTTCTTCTAAGGGGAGATAGTGTGTTGAGATACCAAAGTAGATTATGTGTGCCTTATGTTGATGAGTTAAGACAGAGAATTATGGCTGAGGCGCATAGTGTGCGTTATTCTATCCATCCAGGAGCTATCAAGATGTACCGAGACTTGTGGGAAATCTATTGGTGGAGTGGAATAAAGAGAGATATAACAGAGTTTGTAGCAAAGTGTACAAATTATCAACAGGTCAAGGTAGAGCACCTAAGACCTGGTGGCACATTGCAATAGTTTGGTATTCCCATTTGAAATAGGAAGAGGTGAATAAGGATTTTGTGACTGGTTTGCCCCATTTGTGTGTCATCATGATTCAATTTGGGTTATTGTAGATAGATGACTAAGTCAGTGTATTTCTTGCCAGTTCACACGTCCTACACAGCTGAGGATTATGCTAAGTTATATATCCAAGAGTTAGTCAGATTTCATGGAGTTCCCTTTTCTATCATTTCAAATAGGGGTACTCAATTCACTTCCCAATTTTGGAAAGCCTTTCAGAAGGGTCTAGGTACCCAAGTCCATCTTAGTTCAACTTTCCACCCTCAGACAGATGGTCAGGCAGAGAGGACCATCTAAACTCTAGAAGATATTTTGAGGGCATGTGCTCTTGATTTCAAAGGTAGTTGAGATGAGCATTTTCCATTGATTGAGTTTTCTTATAATAACAGTTATCATGCTAGCATTCAAATGGCTCTATTTGAGGCTCTTTATGGAAGGAGATGAAGATCACCCAAAGGTTGGTTTCAAGCGGGTGAGGCTACTTTATTTAGGCCTTATGCAGTGTTTGAGGCCATGGAGAAAGTTAAGTTGATTAGAGAAAGATTAAAAATAGCCAAGAGTTGTCAGAAATCCTATGCAGATGTGAGAAAAAGGGACCTCGAGTTTGAGGTTGGTGATTTTGTGTATCTGAAGATTTTACCCATGAAAGGGCTGAAGAGATTTGGTACGAAAGGGAAGTTTAGTCCCTGGTATGTTGATTGTTATAAAATTCTGAGTCGTGTTGGAAGGTAGCTTATGAGGTTGAGTTGCCTGCAGACTTGTCAGCTATTCAACCCGTATTCCACGTCTCTATGCTTAAGAAGAGTATCGCTGACTCTACCATTGTAGTTTCTTTATAAAGCTCAGATATTCAGAATAGCCTTTCATACGAAGAGATTCCAGTTGAGATTTTAGGTTACCAAATTCATAGACAAAGGAACAAAGAAGTTCCTTTGGGATTTTAGAGTACCAGATTCGTAGACAAAGGAACAAAGAAGCTCAGATATGCTTAAGAGGGCGCCACTTGAGAAGCAGAAGCAAATATGCGAGCCAAGTACCCTCACCTTTTCTCCGCAGACTCAGATTTAGCTGAAGGTAATACTCTTCCTTAGTTCCTTTCTAATAATAGATTCAGCTATATAATCGTCTTCATGTAATTTCATGCACTCACAAAATTTCTCAGAAGCTCAAGATAAGTTACATTCATTTATTCAGTTTATTTCAGATATTCATGCTATTATAGATTCTCAGATTCCTTAGAAATTTTAGCTTAACTAGTAATATTCGAGGAAGAATGTTTCCAAGGGGGAGATATTGTAATACCCCATAGATTTTCTAGCTAAAATCCATCCCTAAAATATTAAGAGATAGATTCCAAGATGAATATTAATTATTTTGTGTGGAATTCTTTAGATTTAGATTTTCATTGCATAGGAAATTGTATTAGCTTTCCAACGATATAAGATTTGCCTAAATCTAGTAACCGGGTAAGAAGTTATGGCTATTTTAAGTTCCAGTCATAAAACACCGTTATTTCAGTCACTAGCGCAACGCGGATAAGATTTAAATGACGATTGTCAATTTCTAGTAGCCCTCCACAATATTGGCGCATCGCGGGGAGGGCTAATTTTCTGTTTGTTAATTTTCGGAGGCCCAACGCGATAATCGCGCCATGTGCCAAAATGGCATCCCAAAGGGGCACCGCGATGGCTCCACGTCGCGAAGTCTGCCTAGTTTCCATTTGTCGATTTTTAGTGAGCCACCGCATAGTGGTGCATTGCAGTGGCCACCCAGTTTGCAAAATATTGCATTTTTTTGTTTCATTTGGGGGTTTAATAAGGGCATTTTGGTCATCCTTCCAGCCTCTAGTCCTTCTTAAACATTGAACTAAACCCCTTCAAAACACTTTACATTAAATTTTCATCAAATGTCTCTCAAACAAAACCCTAGCTCATCAAGCTTTCTCCCCCAGCAACTCAAATTCCTCCATTAATCTTCCAAGGAAACTCAAGATTTGGAATCCCAAGTCAAGAACTCCAAGAATTCATCTCCAAAGCATCAATAGAGATCCAAGATTCAAGTATTAATAACTAGATCATCAATTAGGGTATGTGGGGTTTGAACAAGGATAATTCTTTCATCCTTGTTCCCAATACTTTTTTTTAATTACAAACTTTTTGAATTATATACATGATTTTCAATGAATTTCAAGTTAGGGTGTATACCCATTATCATTATTTGCAAGATTATGAGATTTTCCATGATTGAGAAGTTGAATTACATGATTATGTTTATGTTTTCATGTACATTGCTAAAATTTTCAGATTTTGAGTTGATTTATCAATAAGCATATTATCAAGCATGAACATTTTGATGATTTAACCTAAGATTGATGCATGGGTTATTTATCCCAAGATTTAATATAGTTACTTCAAGAAAGATGGTGCTTTAAGCATCTTGTGAACATATTATTTTCAGATTTTCAAAATAGTTTTGATCTTTGATCATCAGTTTAGCTATGGAATCTACTTTACAAAATTTAGATCAGTTTTATTTACAGATTTAAAAAGGTAGATGCATTTTTGGTTATAGATAAAACCTTATACTAGTTTCAAAAGTGTATTTCCAATAGAATAAGCATAGAAAATAATAAGGGAGTAGTATTAGCACCGAGCGGGAAGTGTGGGTTTAGCGCATCCTACTTCCACAGAACTACGTAGCCAACATAGTTATAGATTATCAAATTATTCCCACTTCTATATGGATGGTATTTACAAATGTGATCACTTATCTTAGGTTTTACTTCTTGGAAATAGTATGACACCTCTCCCCAACGTGAGGTTTCTTCCTTAGGAGGATGAGACGTTGGACTCCATGTTAGCTCACATAGCCCTTCAGATAAACTAATTTCTTTAAAGCCCTAGGATGAAGTATTTTTCAAGATATTTGAAACTAAGTGTAAAGGCTCAGAAACTTATTCAGACATTATTTTACTTAAGATTTCAGTTACAGAATTACAGCTTTTAGTTCTCAGACATAAAAGGTGAGTTGTTTTTCACTTATCCTATATGGTTGAGAATAAGAACATAATACAGCTTTCAAAACTAAGTGTAATGGCTCACAAGATTTAGATTACATATTTTATTATTCATGATTTGACTTTCAGTTTTTAGATTACTCGAGCTTACGTGAGTCATTTACATTTAGCATGCATGATGTTTTCTATAAACTGGGATGATATTGTTTACTTATTGCATGCACCCCCATATACTCAGTACGTCATCAAAGTACTGATCCACATATATGTCTATATGCTACATTTTCTCATAATGTAGGTTCAGGTGCTCAGTCTCAACAGCGAGAGTGATTTTTGAGCATCTTATTTATATCTCTGCAGTTGGTAAGTCCTCTTAGTTTGGGGACTTAACTCTTCAAATTTCTATTTGCTAATAATTTTTTTAATTTATTCTCCTCAGACAGTCTGAGTCAGCTGGGGCCTTTCCCAGTGACTCTCGCAATTTGTAATACCCCGTACTTCTATGAAATCATCTCAAGAAAGTTCGAAACTTACTTTGAAAGATGAATCTACTTTTATACATATGATATTTTTAAGATTTTAACTTTTTGTTAAGTGGGAAATTGAATAAGCTTTCCATCGATACCCATTCCATCAAAATCCAACATCGGATGAGAAAGTTATGGCTGAAATATAGGAAGCAGTCAAAACTGCCCAGGTGTGACGGTGAGAGCCGACGGACCGTCGCCAAAGCCGTTGCAGTGGAGTAGTGAGACCATATTTTTCCTAAGGACGATGATTCAGGCTGATGGACCGTCGAGCTAGCGACAGACCATTTCTCAATCCATCGCAACAGAGACAGTGAACCCTTATTCTGCCCAGGTGCGACGGTCAGGATCGACGGACCGTCGACCCAGCGATGGACCATCGCACCCACCGTCACATAGTTCATTCAGTTATTTTAAGATCATTTTTAAAAGGGTAATTTGTTCTTTTTCCACCCGTTTTAACCTCTAATTATAACAGACCAAGGTTCATAAGTTCATTATCCATCTACAACATCAAATTAGGGTTTTCTCTCAAAGATAATCTCCAAGAACAAGATTTAAATCCTTCTTCAAGAAACTAAGAGATTCAAGTTTTTCAAGTCCAAGAACTTCAAGAAACTCACAACCCAGGTATGTCATGTGTTGATTCATGGGTTCCTTTCACCCATAAAGCTCAAGAATCTCTTTTCAAAATACAAGATTTGTGTATTTATGAGTGTTCATGATTTAAATAGAATTAAAATTTCTGTTCATGATGTTGTGGGGTTTTCATTCATGTTTTAAATTACATATTCCAATGATTGACCCTATTATATGAAGATTTGCATAATAATCATGATACACCCCTTTTAAATTTATACGTTGATTATGTATCCATGATTATTAGATGTGTTGATGATTGTATGACCAAAACATGCTCCCTATATGTTTGATTAAATACCTATGTGAAGGAAAAGTGCCACACTAGTATGATAATATGAAATCCTCAATCATGTATAAGTTTATGTATGTCAAATGTTTGATGAAATATCTTAGTCAGTGAATTATGGATACATGTGTAACCCTTGTGATTCTTTAGAACTTCTACTTCATAAAATCTCCAACTTATTGTATTATGGATTATGATGTTGGTCATGTATCCAAGAAAGTCATGCTTCGTCAATTTCCTGCTATCGAGTCCTGAGGGTACTTGTACCCGACAAATTAGCTGTGTGCCTAGAGCCAGCGTCATGTTTTCAAAATAATCTCAGTCGAGCCATGTTCATAGAAATTCAGTCACTCATGCGACTCAGGAAAACTCAGTAAACTCAGTAATCTTAGAAATCTCAGAAATTCAGTAATCTCAGTAGTATTTCGTCAGTCAACGGAACGCAGTTAATTCAGTAAAGTTCAGTTCAGTAATCCATGTTTAGTGTCTACTCAGATGGGTGTAGAAATTAGCACCGAGTGAACCCAAGGATGGGAACACACACTGTTAGATAAGGGTGTGAATCTTAGAAGTCATCCTTGCATCCAGAACTATATAGCCAGCATAGGTTGAGACATCAACACTGTCAGATGAGGGTCC
>NW_025894121.1:0-4297 GCF_002878395.1 Capsicum annuum | reverse complement strand
GGATTCATATTTACTAGTGATACATATGTTATATGTATCACTACTGTATACATATGTATATAATAGTGATACATATATATATGTATCATTAGTCCATATGTATTACTGCTTAACATATGTATCACAATTTGAAATTTTGGGATAAGATATAATTAACAAATTATTTAAGATTTTATGTAATATTGCTGAAACTATTCAGGATTTATGTAAGTTATTTTTTTTTGGGGGGTCAAATTTGGCTTCAAAAAATTAACTGAAAAAGTATAATAACTGTCAATCACAACTTAAGTTTCAGTGTTACATCTTTGATTGTTAATTGATCATTGTGCTAACGTAGGCCCATGATTTGCAACTTGCAAATAATAGAGATTTTTGGTCTATAAAGTGTTGACATTTATCAGTAATATCAACTAAAGTACTTTTCTGACCTATATACGTTCTGGAAACTGCTTATAGTTTTTAGAATATTAAAATATTAAAAGACAATAATAACGTCTTCATATTTAATAGTACTAGTTATGTGAGAATAAGAACGAAAAATAATTTTTCAAAATTAAAAGTATTTAATAGGAATACTTTTGGTAAATTCTTTTTATGCTATATTATTTTAACTTATAATAGTTAAAATATTAATTTATTGTCCTTATCACTTTTGAATGAAATATGAATTGCTCCATATGTCATATTGGAAAGTTTTATTAATTGCTTTTCTTTTGTCGTTCTATAGCCTTCGTAGTTTTTTTTAATTTAGTTTAAAATAGTTTTTAATGATTTTATATGATTTTATATGAATATATTAATTTTCTATTCAAGTGTTTTTCATATTTAATAGAATCATCAGTTTATTTATCAAGCTTCTTTAATTTATAATATCAATGTGATTTTATTAAATTAATTCGAGGTACACTATCCACAAAATTTATTCGAGGTACACGCGCAAGGCACATACCCCTAAACTAGTATATAAAAATAGTATTTCCTCAATTTCAATTTAGTATTTTATTAAAGAGAAAAGGCATAATTTTCCTTCTGAATTTGTAGTCAAAATTTATTTAATGAAAAAAGAATCAGCTCTCGTGGACAAATACGTCACTCTTCTCTGAATACTAGACATCGATGGTTAGTGAATATATATTATTCTTATATCAATTTAAATTATTAAAATAATTTATGTTTTTAATTATTATGATTTATGATATTTTTTTTCTTCTGCTTCAATTTAAATAATGCTGATATAATTTCGAGAGTAAATGAATTTTTTATATTTTTTAAATTTCTTAAATTGTTAATTATGTGATTTACAATGTCTTTTACATTATTTTTCAATAATATATCAATATTTTCCTTGTTTCAATTTATGTGGCATGGATAAAATTTCGATAGTCAATCAATTTTTTTACATATATACTTTTATATTAAATTCTTAATTATTGTGATTTCTAATACTTTTTATTTCATTTTTAAATAATATATATTATTTTATGTCTTACTCTATCGCATCCCAATTTATGTGTACTAATATAATTTTGATAGTCAATTAAAGTTTTTATGTTGATGTATCATTTTATGTCTCTTTTACCCTTTTTTATGAAACATTATCAATATTTAATTAAATAGAGAATGTCCAGCAAGTACGTTTTTTAAGTTAAGTGACTTGTAATAACTAATTAGAAGCAACATAGCGAAATTGTTATAAAAAATGCTTGTATAAATATAAATTAATGACGGTACAGTGAAATTACGATTGAAACAATCATAAATGTCTATTTTAATTTTTTTCTAATTAAATATTATTAATTTTTTTAACATGTAAATGAATTTTAATATTTAATTAGGAATATAATAATTAATTAAGGATGATATAGTAAAATTACGATTAAAGCAGCTGAAGCAGACATGTCATAAATGTCTATTTTAATTTTTTAACTATATATTATTAATTTTTTAATACATAAATGACTTATAATAATTAGTTGGGTGTGATATAATAAAATTGCAGTTGAAGCAACTGAAACAGGCATGTCGACCTCGTGCTTACTTTGCTTTGCTTTGCCTTTTATTCCGGAACCATTATATTTTATATCTCACACCAAACAACCCCTAAGTAGTTGTTTGATAGTAGGGATAAGGGATAATTAATATCAGAATTAATTTTAAGATGAACTTATCCCATATTTAGTGGGGATAAAATTTATGGGATAACTCATTTCGTAATTGTAATGTCATTTTTATTCCTTCTTAAAATTGAATCAAATAACTAATCCTGATATTAATAATGCCGAGATAATATTTCCTAACCAAACAACTCCTAAATGTCCTATACATTAGGCCCATGGCACGAGACTCCATCTAGTATTTCATTCGTTTCGTATTAGTTGGCCTCTATAGATTTGCCACACTTATTAAGAAAAATATTTATTCGGAATTTATTTTATTAAATTAGTCTTATCAATTATGCTTTAAAAATATAAATTTGAATATATACAACTTGTTTAGTCATTTAATGATAAATATATTACTGGAAGAACATATTAAAATCATTTTGATTTCTTTTTTTTTTATTTGATGTTCGGTACCTGCATTGAAGTCCGACTAATCTGAATTCGCGGCACGTAGGGCCCCATTCGGGAAAAAGCTATCAATTTTTTTTTTCATATCCAGAGCTCCATTCGGGGAGAAGCGCTCCCTACTAAGAAATTTTTCATACCCAAGGCTCGAACCCAAGACCTCTGGTTAAGGGAGGAGCAGCCTCATCCGCTGCACCATATTATTTGATGGTAAATTCTTTTGATTTCATTAATGGTACAACTAAATTGAAGTAAATATTTTTAGAAAAGGGCCAACTAAAATGAAACGGAGAGAGTAATATAAACAAGATGATAAGTCCGATAAAGAAAATAATATTGTCACATGAATTTAGAATTAGGATATTAAATACTGAGTAATAATTTAAATTTTTTGGAAATTATAAATTTATTATACAATAGCATTATGTCAAAAATTGTACTTCCTCCGTTCTAAATTATCCGTTCCAAACTGAGATGACACATTGATTAAGAAAAATAATTAATAATATGCCTAATTTATCATAATACCTATATTAAATGATGTTTACATTTTAATTTGAAGAAAAAATAATTAATGCAAAGGGTAAAATATGAAAAAAAAATTATTTTTTCTTAATTAATGAAAAAAACAAGTAAAATAGAACATTAAATTAAAAAATTTGAGACAAATAATTTAGGACGGAGGGAGTACTATGTTTTTAAACGTTATATATTTCTCTTTCCTAAAATGTACAAAGGAAACTAAGCCTTAACCTACAAGCAACCATGCATACACTATATATATATCTGTGAGGATGACCTTTTCTTGGTTACGTGTCAGTCTGGCATATTCTTAGTTTTTTTAATTTTAGTTTTATTTTTAGTGTCTGGTCGACCTTTCTATAAAAACAATTATAAATAATATAAATATCAATTTTTTGAAAGTAATTACATTCTTTCCCACTTTTTAATTATATTATTCTCTTTTCCTATTAATATAATTTCTGATGTCTATTTAATGATGTGATAGCTCTAATTTTTTGAAAAAAAATTAAAATTAATATTTAAATTTATTTAGGATCCACTCATTCTAATTTCAATTCAATTCTAACCCAGCATGTTTAAAATAATTTTGCTATATAAAAGATTCACTTAGTAAAAAATATGACATGCAGGGTTGATATACAATGCAGGGAGAGTACAAACTTACACGAAATGGGAAATATTCTATTTCAGCAAGTTATATTGTCATGTTAGGTGATCAACGAAGGCTAAGAACCGTGGAATTGATCTGGAGTAGTATTCTACTACCTCAACACAGGTTTATAACCTGGTTAGTGGTACAAGGGAGATTGCTTACAAAAGTCAGACTTCAGAGACTGCATATTCAGGTAGAGACTATTGATTGCTGCATTTGTAAAACTCAGGAACCTGAAACTTAAGCTCATTTATTCAGTGAATGTCACTGGTCTAGTAACATAAGAGGAGAACTTGCTCAGTGAGCAGGTGTGTAGTGGCCACGAGGTGACACGAAACAAGTGTTGGAAGGGATCAAAAGGAGGAGATGGAAGAAAATTCAGAAAGAGGTCATTGCAGGTTTGTAGAGTAGTATGATATATCATATTTGGCAAGCAAGTAATAAAAAGGTGTATTTAGGAAAAACTACGAACTCTGAGATTATAACAACACAAATTAAGAGAGAGTTTAATTTAAGAATAGCAGCCATGTCTGGTACAAAAAAGGCCACTAGA
>NW_025894120.1:0-1892 GCF_002878395.1 Capsicum annuum | reverse complement strand
GTATCACCAAGTTTCAAGATGACCTTGTTAACAAGGAATTTCTTCTTCGAGTTGATTGCAAATCAGCTAAAGAAATTTTACAAAAGGATGTTAAAAATCTTGTTTCCAAACAAATATTTGCTAGATGGCAAGCTCTCCTATCGAGCTTTGACTTTTAAATTGAATTTATTAAAGGAGAAAATAACTCCCTTCCCGATTTTCTAACAAGAGAATTTTTACAGGGCCATGAGACCAACAAATCCGGGCAATAGCCCCAAAACCGAACAACAAAGGATGGCTAGACCATTCGATTCTCCAGCCTCTACAAATCCACTAAGGCCTACAGTCCCGCAGAGGCCTACAATCAAGACGGAAGTCCAAAATAAATACCCTGCTTTGACAGAGGTCCAGTTTCCTAAGCTCCAGCCGCCAATTCCGACGAAATTAGTCGACCTTAAGACAAACTTACCCCTAGACAAAGGGGCCGCAGCAAGTTCTTCCTCGGTACAAACCAAACAAAGTTACGCCATGAAGGCCCCAGAAACCTTCGCACAAGCAGTTGATCCCACAGTAGTCAAAGCTACTTCATCCTCTCCCACTAAGGAAGAATTCAAATTCATTACTACTCAAGTAATGCCTATCATCGCTCTAGACAAAGCTTATGAAGGCTACCCAATCAATCAGCTAATCAAGCCGGTATACAACAACAACAATTTTGTGGACACTGAAGATCCACTCAAAACTCGCCGATTCTATGAAGCTATTTTAGTCGATACAGACTCCATTGAGGTGGAACATTCAATGGACAATCGTAATCCAGACTACATTAGCTATTCAAAATTTACCATCAAGAGGGTATTAACCCCTTTCAATTGGTTTGTAGATCACCTACATACTCCAGTTGCATTATCAATGCCACACAGGCCCCAGACATTTAATTGGTATGACTACAAGTCAGCATGGTTCAACTTTCTATTTGTTCGTCCAGGACATACATGGTTTGTAAAATATTGCCCCGCCATGATGGAAGCCGTCATACCCCGATGGTTTTATGAATGGTGGATTTGCTTTGGAGGAACTAAAGGAGTTCTCCCTCAACAGTTTCACAATAGGCTTCCCGACTTCTTAGTTAAGGAGGGTTGCTCTACATTACCTGAGCACATTCAAATGTGCAAGTTTTTTATCAAGAAACGAATATCTTATATTATATCCTGGAACTTCTCTAAAGAAGAACAGCACAGGATTAAATACTTGTCAAAAGAAATCAAAATTAAGGGTTGGACTCCCAAGCCAACCACTTCCAGAACTCCTGACAAAGGGATATCGGCAGCAGCATCTCTTCGCCCTTCCTCTTCCAAGAAGGCTCTCAAAGAAAAACTAAAGCAAGTGTTGGCCAAATTAGACGGACCAGATACTGCTGATGATACAGAAGAATTATTGCAACTTATTGCAGAAGCCTCTTCTACCGGTAGTAGCAATGACAATGGCGATATGCTAGATCCCCAAGGGATTGCTATGGCCTACCTTGATCCCTATTATGAATAGGAAATCAACCCTTCAAAAAGATAGAGGTCCAAAGGACCGGAATTATCTTTTCGAAAGGGCAAAACACTATTCCTAACAGGAATCTAGGGTCACTGCTGTCACAGGCACATAGACTGCTTTTCAAAAAGAAGGCAACCCACTCACTTTTGCTTTTCGAAAAAGCAAACACTCATCTCTGTCGGTAGCTTTTAAAAAAGCAACCACTCAACCTTGTCAAATAAATCACAGTCGTCCATCTGTACGCTAGATTGATCCCCTCAGTACACTTGATGTATTTCCCCTGCCTATATAAGGCTTAGTTATCTCTTAGAGAAGGCATTCAGAAATTTCCCCACTTTAGAAATTCTCCTTGCCCAATCTCCTGTAAC
>NW_025894119.1:0-4773 GCF_002878395.1 Capsicum annuum | reverse complement strand
TTTTATGTCACTCGATGACTTGATTGGGACATTCTTGTTTTAATACGGGAAGATGGTGATGCATCCTTCTAATATATTGGCAGAACCTATTCGATTGTTCTCTGGTTACACTTGACATATATATAGGCAGAATTTGTTCTGAAGTAAATGGGATCAGTGACCCCCTCCCATCCATGTAGGTCTGTGGTCCGCCTCTGTAAATTTCAGTTCCCTTTGTAAAGACATTACCAAAATAGAATTATTTTTCCTTATGAGTTTCCCAGAACGAAAATTGCAAAATAGTGATGAGACTGAATGTTTGTTTTGTTGATGTTGGTTAGTCTATGTCTATCCCAAGATAAAATGACACTTGTTGCGAGACAATTTGACTGATCTTTGAAGCTAAATTAGACTATATCAATTCAATATTCTAAGATTGAAATTCATATATTGTTTAAAAATTATACAAAAAGTACTATAAGTTGTAATTTCTCTCATGTTAATATGATAAAAATATACAATTTAAAATGCTGGTTAAATTTACATAGTTTGAATTTCAAAAAATGAGAAGTGTCACGTAAATTGGGAGGCAGATGTTACTTTTCTGAAAGTAAATTTTTGTTCCTTTTCTAACAGTTCTGTCTATGTAATGGTTTAGCCATGATAAAATTCTTTTCGTTATGATCTTCCCAAAAGGAAAAATGGCTAAATCAAACATTGTTCATCATAGCACCAAGTCCTTATGCAATTTTTATGAAGGTTGAAATTATGCTTTTCTTCACAATTTCTGTATAAAGAAAAATATGGTCCAATTTGTTACATTGCCATTCATGTCACTCTTGTATTGGTTATAATGTGAATAACTTGTTAGGAGGTCACTTTTTACAAATTGTTGGTAAATTTGGTAAATTGGCTGTGATCAGCAATTGCTTTTCCTATTTCTTCTTTTCTGTCTGTCTGCCACTCTTAGCATGAGTGGAGCAAGGTATGAGATGCCATAAAGAATATTTATTAGATTTGCACGACTTTGAAGACTTTTCTACTTTTTAGCCACTATCCACTTCCCACTTTATAATGTACATCTCAAATAAATCTGTGTAAATATTGCTCCAAAAAATAACAATGGTTTGTTTGGAAACTGAAATTAGAATTGATGTACTTAGAGTTACATAGCTTGATAATTAATAAATATCGTAGCCTGTTTATTTGTCAAAGTATACTAGCAACAATTTGTTTCGAACGTCAAACTACAATTGATATATTTAGAGCTACATTAGAATTTATTTTTTTTACTTTGTGTGATTACACTAAATATGTTGTTATTGTTGGAGTAATTCTTTGGTCAACTTTTGGAAAATATGCTTTCAATCACAACTTCAATCATCACATACATTTTTCAACTTTAATCTCAACCTTAAATTTTTTATTTTTATTTTTTTTTTAAAATTCAACTAAATTTATGTGGAAAGCCACACTAAGAAAAGCAGGTAAAAAGAAAACAAAAAAAAAACAGAGAGAGAGAAAAGGGAGATGCCTTTACTATATTAACTACTAAACTGCTAAAGTAGGAGATATCTTATCTAACGTAGTGGGAAAAGTCATAGATCCAGCCATTTTGTGCAAGAAATTGGGTATTTGTTTTAGTACAACAGCAAGATCTCTTGATAATGAATCTGATGTGGCCAGCAATTCAGGTTGAAAGAGGTTGTTTCTATGGTTGGTGTTCAAATTTGAAGTTGTCTTACTTGCTGCGCAGCCAGAGATCTAAGAGAATTGCACTGGATGTGCTTGATGAACTTCCAAGGGAAGTGA
Source organism: Capsicum annuum (assembly GCF_002878395.1). NCBI lineage: Eukaryota > Viridiplantae > Streptophyta > Magnoliopsida > Solanales > Solanaceae > Capsicum > Capsicum annuum. Next base: position 2,982 of record NW_025894119.1, on the reverse strand, counting down.
ATGAGGAGTTTGAATCAAGAAAATTGAAGGAGGAAGATGTCATGGCAGATCTGAGAGATGAGAGTGCTACTATTTGGTATGGGTGGAGTTGGAAAAACAATATTTGTTGATTTCGGATAAAGGGTTGAAAAAAGAGAGGCCGTTCCGGAAGGATGCCCTTAAACAATTAGAAAGATCGAATCGAAGAATATCTTTCAAAGTGCTTATTTGGTTTAGGAGCTGTTGAATGCGTTGTTCCACCAGCTCCGGAAAAACAGCGTGCACCACATCTTGATAATGAATATGATGTGGCCAGCAATTCAGGTTGAAAGAGGTTGTTTCTACGGTTGGTGTCCAAATTTGAAGTTGCCTTACTTGCTGGGCAGCCGGAGATCTTAAGAGAATTGTACTGAATGTGCTTGATGAACTTTAAAGTGAAGTGGATGAGGAGTTTGAATCAAGAAAATTGAAGGAGGAAGAGGTTATGACAGATCTGAGAGATGAGAATGCTACTATTATTGAGATATTTGGTATGGATGAAGTTGGAAAGACAATACTTGTTGAGAAAACCAGATAAATGGTTAAAAAAGAGAGGTTGTTGTAGCAAATGTCAGTCAACAACCAGATTTAAAAATTCAGGATGAGATCGGATGAGGATTTTGGTTGACATTTGCTTATTTGGTTTAGGAGCTTTTGAATGCATTGTTCCACTAGCTTTGGAAAAACAGCAGACACGTGTACTAAAAAAGCATGCAGAGTTAGCTACCATTGGTGCTTGTATTTTTCAACATTGAGAATTTCTTGATGAATTTGAAGTTAGCTACCATTGGCGCTTGTCTTTTTCAACATCGAGTATTTCTTGATGAATTTGAGAAAGACTTCCAATGGCATTTGGATCCGTATCTCCCTTTGCTTTGCCAAATAGAAAAACGGCTTCTATTTATAGACGTTGAAAACCCTTTCTCTTTCTTATTATATTATCTGTAATTCTATCCTGAGCAAAAAGATTTGAGGTGATGAAGTCAGGTACCTATTTTTGCTTTGTTCCTTGTTTGAGTGAGTTGGTAGTATTTGACCTGAAAATTTACTTAGTAGCTGAGTGGGGCTTAGTATTTTTTCAAATTAAAAAGTTAGACGAAGCAAGAAAGAGGATGTGTCATCAGTTAGAGTGTAACATTGAAAGATTGTTTCTTGTTATCCGAGGGTTATTTCAAAATGTATGATAACGTCCATGACATGGAAATGTCAATTGTGTTCGAGGGCAAGTATGTCTTTATGGTAAATCAGGACGTGAACCTAGAAGAGTTCCCAAGAAGAACTTCTTGTGAACAGTAGTCACATTTCAGGTGTTGCAACACAATTTGATGAGCTTCCTAAACCAATATTTTGTCCAAGACATGAGTATCTAATGTTGAAACTCTTGGAAGATCCACTCAAATTGCAGGATGATTGTTTTTTGTTTGAATAAGTAAACTCAATGTCTTAAGCATGAGGGGTCCAAATAGAGTAACTCCATTATGTCTTTTACAACATTGGTTCGATTGTTGTCAAATGTGAGGATACTAACTCTGAACATTTAAGGTTTGGATGACATATCCATTATCGGCGAACTATCAATTTAGAAACTCTCAACATTAAAGATTATGTTATAGAGGAGTTAGGAAAATTGACCAATCGAATTATATTAGAGTTGAGCTGAGGGACGATCTAAAATAGTCTCTCTACCTTCACAACACAGGGTAAGATTGCATACACGCCACCCTCTCCAGACCCCAATTATGGATACACTGGGTATATTGTTGTAATTATGTTAAGAGTTTTGGAATGAGGAAGCAACACTTGAATGGATTTCACAAGGTGTCTTATCAAAAGTAGTTTCACTAGAGGAACTACATATTGTGAAAGTAGCACATTCAAAAGTTACTTTGCCTTTAGTGAGCTGAAATCCTAATCGTAATTGATTGATATTCATGTAAATTCACTTGTGATAGTCTACAATATCTTGTGATAGTCTACAATATCTATTTTGCTTGTCTTTGGCAGGGAGTAGTTTGTCGAATCTTGAAGACTTGACAGTAGCTTGCTCTGATGATGAAGAAGATGAGATGTTGGAATACACATATCAAAGCAGAAGGGAAGATGGTCCGAGTAATCAAGTTCACCAATTTATACGAATTGGAAATTGAATCTCTGAGATACCTCACTCACTTTGCAATGACGCTATTGAGGGCGTTGAGTTCCCTCAGTTCAAAAATTTTTGGTCTACAACTAGCGATAGAATGTTAAAAGGTAATTCTGGTTCCGACTCAAATCCTCTATTTTATGAAAAGGTGCACACTTCTACATATAACATATCACCCCAAAAAATTAATCCCTTTTGGGAAGATTTTAAGTAGTTCTTCACTTCATTTTACCCTGCAGGATGAGATATGGTTCATTTTTACTACTTGTAATGGAAGATATATTGAGTAATGTAGGGCATCAAACTTTTGAAGGTTATTGTCCCAGTCTGAAACAGCTAATTTTCGATTGGCTACTTCAGCAAAATTGAAATATTGGAAGTGATCGAGTGTGGCGTACTGAGAAACGTGATGTCTCCATCAGTGGCAAGATATGTTTTGAATCTCCAAGCATTGCAGATAGGAAACTGTCCATTAATGGAAGAAATGATCACAGAAGAGTAACTAGGAGAAGAAATGACTAACGTGTCCTTATTTCCCCAATTGGAAGAGCTGGAGGTGAGCAAGCTACCAAAACCTAATGTGTTTCTTTCTGATGAAGCACTCTCTAGAATTTCCATTTCTTAGCTGTTTTGAAATGAAGGCGTTTGTCCTAGGATCTGTGAGTACACCGAATTTGAAATGGCTGATTGTAGAAAAAAAGTCAAAGATGCCGAGGCAAAAGATGATCTCAATAAATCAATTTTAAGGTTCGTCTTGTGCTGTTGTATAACTAATTAAAGCTAGTGGATATTCCTCTCATTGTTAAAAAGATCTCATAAAT
>NW_025894118.1:0-3479 GCF_002878395.1 Capsicum annuum | reverse complement strand
TGCCATAAAAGGAAATTTAATATACCAAAAATTTAAATTTATAATAAGTGCAAATTATTTAGTAGCGGTAACAGATAAAAATATAGATAAATCATTAGTATTATATTGAAAAATATCAGGAATAGAATTAACTCCAGGAAGTAAAATATTTTCAGCAAGATGCAAAAATTTATATGTATTAACAACAAAACATAAAATAACAGGGAAAAATAAGATCAACAAAATACGAATAGAAAGCTCATTCGAACAAATTGTAAAAACAATAGATTATAATGATTATAGCTATAGAGACATAGATATAGAAGAAAATTTAGAAATAATAAATGATAGAATAAGTACAACGAAAAGAATAGCTGATGAAAAACCAGAATCATCAAGCTCATAAAAAAGAACAAGTTATGAAATAAATTCAACAAATAATTTAAACCAATATTACATAACAGGAAAGGTAAATGAAAAAGAATATTTATTACTCTTAAATACAGGACAAGAAGAAAATTATATAGCAAAATATCTAGTAAAAAATAAAGAAATAAAAAATGATAATTATATATGCCCAGATCTACCAAAAAGTAAATAAATAGTAAAAATATAGCAGAAAAAGAAATAATAATATGAATTAGAAAAATAAAAATAGAATTTGAAGTAAAGGAAGAAATGCAAAAAGCAGACATAATATTAGGAATAAAATGGCTAGAACAAGTAAAACCATATAATATAGAACATACACAATTAACCTTATCATATAACAGAGAAAAATTATTCTTAAGAAGAGCCTTAACATAAAATGAAAATATATGTATTAATGAAGATAGTAGTAGAAAGATATTACAGTAGATATTATACGCCTATGATAGATACAGGAGCAGAAGCTAATTTATGTAGATATAATTGCTTACCAGAAAGCAAATGGGATAAATTAAAAACACCAACAATAGTTAAAGGATTTAATAATGAAGGAAGCTTAATTACTTATAAAGCTAGGAATGTAAAAATGCAAGTATGGGATAAGATATTAACAATAGAAGAAATTTATAATTATGAACTAACATCAAAAGATATACTTTTAGGAATGCCGTATTTAGATAAATTATACCCACATATAATAACTAGAACAGATTGGTGGTTTACAACACCATGTAAACAGAAAGTAAGAGCAAAAAGAGTTAATAATAAAATAAGAAAGAAAACTGATTGGATAAAAGGAAGTGAAAAAATTATACAAAAGTTAGAAAATATAAAAAATACTGAAGATACAATAGAACTAGTCGTATTCTCGATAAATAAAACATAAATAACTATATTTTCAATAAATAAGATAGAAATAATTAAGAAAAAATTAGAACAATTATATAGTGAAGATCCATTAAAAGGATGGGAAAAACATAAAACTACTATAAAAATTGAATTAATAGATAAAAATAGCATAATAACCCAGAAACTATTAACATATAATTTTGACGATTTAAAAGAATTTAAAATGCATATAGATGAATTATTAGAAAAATAATATATACAAAAAAGTAATAGTAAACATAATAGTCTACCATTTATAGTAAATAAACATAGTGAACAAAAAAGAGGAAAAAGTAGAATGGTTATTGACTATAGAAATTTAAATGCAAAGACTATGACATATAATTATCCAATACCAAATAAGATATTAAAAATAAGACAAATACAGGGATATAATTATTTTAGTAAATTCGATTGTAAATCAGGATTTTACCATTTAAAGTTAGAAGAAGAATCTAAAGAATTAACCGCATTTACGGTACCACAAAGATTTTATGAATGGAACGTATTACCATTTGGATATAAAAATACACCAGGTAGATATCAACATTTTATGGATAGTTATTTTAAACAATTATCTAATTGTATAGTATACATAGATGATATATTATTATATACAAAAACTAAAGAAGAACATTTAAAATTATTATGACAATTTACAGATATAATAGAAAAATCGGGAATAAGTCTAATTGAAAAGAAAGCTGAAATTATGAAAAATCAGATAGAATTTTAGGAATACAAATAGATAAGAGTGGAGTAAAAATGCAACAACATATAGTACAAAAAATAATAAATTTGAAAGAAGAATTAGATACAAAAAAGAAATTACAATCATTTTTAGGATTAGTAAACCAAGTAAGAGAATATATACCAAAATTAGCAGAAAATCTAAAGCACTTAAAGAAAAAATTAAAAAAGGATGTAGAATATAATTATAATGAAGAAGATAAAAAAGAAGTTCAGAAAATAAAATTACTTTGTAAAGAATTACCAAAACTACAATTTTCAGATGAAAATAGAAAATTCATATATATAGTAGAAGCAGATGCTAGTGAATGTAGTTATGGAGGAATACTTAAATACCGATATGAATCAGAAAAATTAGAACACCATTGTAGATACTACTCAGGTACGTTCAATGAAACATAAATAAAATGGGAAATAAATAGGAAAGAATTATGTTCATTATATAAATGTTTGTTAGCATTTGAGCCATATATTGTATATAACAAGTTTATTGTACGAACAGATAATACACAGGTACGCTGGTGGTTAACAAAGAAAATACAAAGTTCAGTTACAACAAAAGAGATTCGGAGACTAGTCTTAAATATGTTAAATTTCACATTTATAATTGAAGTAATTAGTACTAACAAAAATGTTGTTGAAGATTACATATCAAGACAAAGCTACACAGACTGATATAATAGAAGAGGATACTCTAGAAAAAATACTCAACACCCTAACTATGCTTTCAATGAAAGTGGACAGTATGAGTAATGAAATAGAAAAGCTAAAGACTAATGAAGTTAAACTGAAGTTTATAGCTACAAATCAGCTAACTCAGCAGTGTGCAGAGCTATGTCGATCGGAAGACATTAAAGTTCCAGAGCTAGAAGGAGACGATGGGACACTCCATAAACCCCATAACTCTTATCAATCTACTTCTGCAGGTACAAGCAGAGGAGTTAGTAGACAAAGATATCAGAACATGAATATGAATAAGATATTTGAGAAACCATTTATACCAAAAACACAAAAAGACCACTTGTTCATACCCCCACAAATTACCACATACCGAGATAGTCTGAACCAAGATAAAAAAGTTTCCAACTATACAACCCAAAAATACATAGAAAATATCTACAGAGTACAAACTTTCCTAAACCTTAACCCCAGAGCTACAAATATCAAAGAACCAAACACAAATTATATAACCCAAAAATTACAAGGTTACAACAAGCTAATTGCACTACCCAAAACCAACCCAAGCTTAATAAAAACTTGTTTTGACTATGGATTAATAAATACCATATACACCCAAGACGGAGAAGAACTAACAGCTATGGAAGAATTACATAAAATATTCACCACCTATAAAAGAATAACCAAAGGAAATCTATTTTATATAAAGTGTTATACTGCACCAGCAGAGATATTATACGACGAAATAAAATCAG
>NW_025894117.1:27934-40295 GCF_002878395.1 Capsicum annuum | reverse complement strand
CTTCTTTACCTCTTCTAGATACAGTTGTGGGTCCTCATCTTTTACTGGCCCAAAGAATTCTAGAGGGTTCATTCTCATAAAAATTTTTATTCTAGCTGCAGCTGAATCTCCATCTTGCTGAGGTGGGGCTGCAGTCTGCTGGTTGCCCTAAAAACTAGTGGTCATATCCTGGGCTAGTGCCTAAAAAGCTGCCCAAAATTTTGCATATGACCCATTCTCATTCAAAGAATTTATGGGCTGCAGGGCTGACTGATTCCCTATTCTCTTCTTAGGAGACATGTTCTGCAGACAGAAGAGGAACAAGGATTAAACTGAGAGTTCAACCTGAGCTTTTTCTCATGGCGCAATATGAGTAATGGAAGAAGGGAAACTGTTCCTAAAACATCTTATATCCTCTTGTACATAAATGTGGCGCGCAATACAACCATGTACAAGACAATATTAGATGTGACTTTCAGATTTCCTAGGACTCTATTGAACCTTAGGCTCTGATACCAAGTTTGTAACACCCCAATTTTCTGAACCAGAATGCTACACGGTACTCATGACCCCGAAGGACCACAATCTAAACCATGACTGATATCTGTACCTGTAACTACATAATATATATATAAAATATGGAACCATGAACAAAAAGGGCGTAAGGTTCAATCTTGAATGATAAAATATCTGAAATAAGGTGGTATCACAATACAAAACCAAAACCAAAAATACTAAAGTCAAAATCTGAAAACTCTAAAATCGTCTGAAAGCCTCTAAACTATCTGAATAAGGAGTTGAAGGAACATATCTCCAACTAACTCCCTAAACTGAAAATAAATTGAACTACTAGAATAATTAATATAACGATCATGTCCTCGAAAGATGAGGACTCACTGCTTACTGAACTGCTACTGCTAATCTGGAACCTGCACCTCAGAACCTATGGTGTAACATAAAAAGAAAGCACCATAGCGCAAATGCGTCAGTACAACTAAAGTACTGAGTATACGTGGGGGTAGGCTAAATGCATGGGGTTTATATGCATGAACATGCTGAATAATATGAATATTAGAATACATCCATACATACATACATAACTGCTAGTGAACTCCTAGAGATACTGACTGCTTGAGTTTGAACTCTGACAACATAAGTTTGTGATGTTGAGATACTGAATGACTAATAACATGGATGACTGCATCTAATAGTCCTAATTCTGGTGAAAACTATTGGAATTCCAAATTGTATCTGAACATCTAATTTTGAGATCAGTCCTAGCTAATGAGTGATCTCTGAAACTAATAATGAGAATACTAGACTGAATGTAAGATTGAGATCAAGCCTATCTGCTGGGTGACCTCTAGATCTAATAATAAGCATTTAAATATGGGACCAAGCCTATCTGACGGGATGGTCCAGGAATTAATGAAACTATCTGATGTCCTTACTGAGATCGATGAATGTATCTGACAGTCTAGAATCCTGATTTCTACTCTGAAGACTGATATTGAAATTGTAACTATAACTGTGACTGTGGGAGGTAGTAACCTAACCGACATTCCCCGATACTATACTGGTGGGGTCTAATATTTTCCTTGATTGGAAGAGTGTCAATACCGTTCCACGAGTAGAGACCTCTACTATGGTCAAGCCTCTCTAATGGGTGACCTGAATAGGAAATCAAGCCTAAGGTAATATAATAGTCAAGTATAGCCTAAATCTGATGGGTGACTCATGTCCTGTGATGGCTATGTAGTTTTGGTGTACAGGGATTGCTTCTAACGGCTCTGCCTTTATAACGAGAAAATTGTCGTCCCTGCACTCGCTCGACGCTAGTCTCTACACCCAACTAAAAGACTGTAAAAAGATTAACCACGCTGAACTGTCTGACTAAACTGAACTGAATTGATTTATAAATTGATTAACTGAGCTGATAATATTTTCTTCGCTGAACTAAGCTAAATTCATTGAGTTCCGTTGACTGACGTAAAAGCTACTTGAGTTCTGAGGTCTGACTGAGAATACTGAAACTACTAAGACTAATGAACTACTGAGATTTCTGAGTTTTTTTGAGTCACATGACTAACTAAAATCTATGGAGCATAGCTTGACTGAGGATGTCTTGAAACATAACACTAGCTCTAGACACATAGCTATAGTTTTTAGATATGACTCAATAAAAGGAAATTGATACACATGACTGACTTGATCATAAGAGTAGTGTCCACAATTCACAATATCATAAGTAAGGATTTCATAATAAAAATAATTCTCAAAAAACTATTGCATAATCGGGAATGCACACAACATGTATATACTTGCATGGCTTTAATAACATGGTCATTCCATATCCCAACAATATCATGCGCATCTCATACAACCTTCAATTTAAGACAATAGCATGGGGATCACGTTGAACATAAACTTAGAACATGGAATAGTCATTTAGGACTTATTATGTCATAGAAGCATGATTTCTATTCCCTTAGGTATTTTCACAAACTCCTTACATGAACATCTTAGGCATAGGTGGATTCATCAAGATTACAAATACTCAACTACCAATTTCACATATTGATACATTAAATACCACCGTATCCTCACACAAAACATACAAAGATCCCATCTTAGGCATCATCAAACTCCAACCACATGAACATCAACCACCAACAAAAGAAAAATCATAATACATAATTTAGAAGATGGTTCTTGAGCTTTATGGATGAAAGGAGTACATGAATCAACTCACGTATACCTTAGAAGGAAGATTCTTTATGATTGAAGGAGGAATTTCCTTCAAATTGGATCTTTATGCTTAATTATGCAACCCTAGTTATTTTTATTTTTTAGTGCTCTTGGATGATGAACTTATGATGTTAGTAGGGTTGTAATGTAATTAGGAGCTATATATTTCGTAGGGTTAAGTTTAGGGATGTGTAAGGAGTGTTAAAAGACTTAATTACCCTCAAAATAGCTCAAAACAAAGTGTTTTTGGCACTTGGAACTGACTTAGGTGGCACCCAAGTAATCACACAAGCCAGGTTGGGCAGCACCTAACCAATAACCTAAGTTTAGTTGGGCGGCGCCTAACCAATCGCATACCATTACTGTCTCTCACAAAAATAGGCATAACGTTTCACTGAGGTATTGGATTAAGGCAAAATTGGTAATGTTGGATAGCTAATTCAATTCTCTATAATTTGGTGGGTAGAAATATATATAAATACAACATTAACATCAAGTTATACTCGTTCAAATATGACCCTTACGAAATCAAACACTAAAACTTGATGGATTTAAAAACTCTTAGCTTGTATTACCTTAAGTGACTCATATGAACATGCTTAACGCATCATAAGCAATCTTATCGCTAAGATACTCATTGTAAGTCATGCACTTAAGTATGAATCACCGGATAGGAGATTTCACATGTAGGAAAAATGGTTCATCTCCTAGCTTAGAAACATATAGGGTATTACAATATAGGATTTAGATTATTCCCACTTTTATATGGATAACAGATATATGAACACCCAGATAGGTTATACTCCCTGGCAAGAGTATAAATCCTCTCCCCAACATGAGGATTCTTCTATAGGAAGACGAGACATTGGACTCCACGAATGGTTACATGGTTTATGCCGGTTAAGAGAACCTTCCTAAGATAAATGATTTTCCAATTTTTAGAAAGTATGTTTAAAGGCTCACAAACTTATTAAGTTATTACTTCACTTAGGACTTTAGTTATAGAATTATAGCTTTTAGTTTTCAAACATAAAAAGGTGAGCCCTTTTCACTTAGCCTATATGAGTTGAGAATAAGAATTGAATACACATTTTAAAACTAAGTGTTCTGACTCACAAGAATTGTATTATCTTCTTTACTATTCATAACTTATGTTCTTCAGATTTCGGATTACTCAAGCCTATGTTAGTTATTTATATTTAGCATGCATGATTTTATAAATTGTGATGATATTGCTTTATTAATTCATTCACCCCCATATACTCAGTACATCTTCAAAGTACTCATCCACATATATGTCTATGTGCTACATTAACTTATAATGTAGGTATCAGTTCAGTTGTAGCGCACATACCATATTCAGACAGATTGCAGCTTCCAGTCAGTAAGTGATGAGTCTTGTCGATTCAAAGGCTTGAGTTTTTCATATAGTTTGTGAAGTATTTTATTTTTCTTGATTCAATTGTATTGATTTGGGATAGTGGGGGGTCATGTACCAGCTACCTATAGTCAATACTAGTAGAGGCTTCATAGACAGTCAGTAGAGTTAATGTATTTGATTCCAGCATTATTTTGTAAAAGCAAAGTTTTAAACATCTTAACTTAGTTTTGTATTGACCAAATTCAGAAAAGAGGTATCTGTCGCTTATTTTGATCAGATTTATGTATTTTATTCAGTTGCTTGTGAGTTATGCTAGTAGAAGGGTTAGCTTGGGATCACTTGTGGTCCTAAGTATTGTGTGACATCTCGGAACCAATTTTAGGGCAATACACATATCTATACCTTGCATGTGACATTAACATTCAACTAACATATGGGGTAGACACAAGTAAAACATGAGTGAGTAATATTTTGTAAATAAATCTTTATTCATTTGTGCATAAACATAGAATTTCATAAGCATGATGACACCAATTTCAAAGCTAAAATATCATGAATATGCCTACTAACTATCTTTGAAGGCATTAAGATTTGAGAATAAGGTCCACTGATACAAGAACCTTGGTATATCTTTATTAAAGTATTAAATAACAACACGAATGCTTCCAGGAAGTAAAGGGTTCACTAATATCTGAAAGCAAGAAACTTAATATTGTGCCTAATCGCGAACCCAAGTACCTGAATTTGCATCAATAAATAATACATTGTTGAATGGTGTAAGAAAATAGAATGTATTATAAGTAAAATGGAAGAAAGAAATCATAACATACATATGCATAGGGCAAGAATAAATAAAAGAAAAAATATAGGTCACGAGAGGGAAACATAAGCTTGAAACATGAACTATTTAGGATTATGTATCTTTATCCATATTCAGTTAATTATGGGAGTAAGTGGTTGACCCGACCTAAATCACTATATGAGCGCATAGAATCTTATCTTAACCCGATCCATCAATCCTTCCCATACCTTGCCAGACATGGGTCATACATCATATGATTTACTAGTAAAGGATCCATAATAAACTCGATAAGGGATATATAAAGGAGTCGTTCGAACCATTGAAATGAGCCATAACCTATTCCAGCCAACATAGTATCATGCATTTTTCATTTAGACTTACGACTTCTTGGTTAACCATAAAATTCCCTAAAGCTCATGTAACTTCATTTTTATCCCCTATTGGCTTAGCTACTTTGGGCTCATATTCATAGATTAGCCACTTCATATTTATGGAGTAGCCACTTTAGTCTCATGATCTTAGGTTAGACGTTTGGCTCATGGTGATAAAATTACAAATTTAGTACGTCTCTTGATATTTTAGAGATCATGTTATTTTGGCATAGTTCATAAGTAAGAGGTTGATCTATCATTTCATACTTCATAGTTAAGAGGTTTAATGTCATAAGTTCATAAATTCGCTCTTGAAGTAATTTAATAGTGTTACGATTTCAAGAATCATATCACTATTTCAAATTTTATAAGAAAAAGATTTCATGACATTATTCAGATTATGTAAAAATGCATCTGTCGATCTTGAGAATATACCCTAGAAATAACATGCACCCAAAGCAATCACTAACTCATGAGAAACACTTAGTTTACATTATGAGCATTTAGTTATAAGTGCGAAAGAATATTTAATGCATTAAGATAAAGAAAGGGAAATTTATTTCATAAAACTGTAATTTATATACCTAAGAATGGAAATCTTAATACATGTGAAAACATGGTTGAATAACACATGTGTATAAAACAACATCTATCTACAAAGCCTCTAAAACAAGTGAAAATTTTCTGTTGAGACAAGGCTTCATCATACCTTAATAACTAAGAACTAGATTGTAAGTTGATCAAGCCTAACTAGGTCTTCTAGATACAAAGACGACTGATCACAAGCTGATGACATAAAGTTCATTCAAGAGTTTGATCAACCACAGAATAACTGAAGCTACTTCATGAAAAGTTGTAGCACTAAAGGTGTCAATACTCTGAATGTATTGGAATGTGTAACAATTAAAATGAAACAATACTAGTAATTGATAAAATTGAGCAACTAAATATAACATATTAGAAAAATGATAGTTGATATATTATAAGCTAAGCAAGCAAGAGTAAGACATAAAGTAGCTCAATAGAAAATAAGTAAGACCTAAGATGCGATGTAAAAATTTGACAGTGTAAGATAGGATATTAAACTAAAAATTGGAACTTTTGAAAGAAAAAAAAAAATATTTGTTGTAAAACATAATCATGAACTAAAATCACTATATGAGATGTCATCATACTTAGATATGTGTAAAAATCATAAATAATGTTTAACTAAAGAAAATATAAGGTTTTCTATTTAGGTAGTTTCTTATAACCAACATATACCATATGAGATCATGATGTCAGTGTCTTACACCCATATTATTGGAGTTATCCTACAAATTGTTAGTGTAGTATAACAAACATCCTAAGGATACATAATAAACCCTTATTGGGTAACATCAAAGGAGTTGTCCAACTTTTAAAATGATTCATAACCTATGATGGAAAACGTAATTCAGATAATACCCTATTTGATCTACGATGCTAAATAACCCTCCAAATATATATATATATGTGTGTGTGTGTGTGTGTGTGTTTGTATTCTCATATAATACTCTACAAAATATTCCAAAAATCATGTCGTGTAGCCATTCACTCAAAATCGCATCATGAAACACATCATTTATTAGACCTTATGCTATATATCATAAAACATCATGTTTTAGAGACATTTTACTCTAAATCATAAGACATATTGATTTATGTGCTATTTTGTTGTTTTTAAGTAAATAATACTTTCTTTCAAAAATCCAACGGCATATATGTAAAGACTTTGTTAACTTAGTCTTTCTAAAATAATATCATACTATGTAGTCTTCAAAATCATGAGATGAATTCATAAAATTTTAAACAAACCTTATAGATATGAAACCTATAAAGCTCTTTAGGTTCAGATCTATCTACATAGCCAGAATGGTCCTGATCATAGCTTCAAATTTTTGATGTCTTACAATATCTTGTCGTTGGTATCATTCATTTATGAATAATATCATGCCTAGAGAAAATATTTACGATTTGAACTGAATTGAATACAATAGATTAACTAGAATTGTACTCCTCAGTATTGATAACAATAGACTAACTGAATTATTCCATCCTAACTGATGTTACATAATATGAAATATGAAGTGTTGGGCATAAGAGTATGAAAATTTTTTCCCTAAATGATATCATTGGTAGCCTCTACACTTAACAATACTTTTCAATCATGTCTTTCTATACATGTCACCCTTTCTGATTTACAATGTATTATTCATACATGAGTACATAAAACCATAAATTCCAATTGTAGTTATATGCTCTTACTAGGTTAAAGTGTAACTCGAAGGTATAGGGTGCTACACCTAAAGAGACCATGCTAGTTTGGGTCATGGGTTTATTTATTCTATATCCCAAGAACACTATTTCTTATTGCCACTTTAATAAAAAAACCTCAAGCTTTAATTAAGGAGCCACTAGACATATAATACAATTGTCCATTTTTAATCATTTAGGACATTCAAGCCCATACTACACCCAGTTCATGAACTTCCACATCAAAAATCAGTAATTTCACTAACTTCTACTTGTAGTTGCACCATAAATCACACAAAAGTTTATCAATGTCACTAACCTCTATGTTGAGTTACTCCTTAAATCCCTCTTCAAACAATTACACTTAACGAATCCTCATCTCTCTCTTCCTTCGTACTTATAACCTTAAATAGGATGAGAACACCAAAAATTTTCAAAACAAGGGACATCAACATCACTATTATATTATAAGAAATGCCACTACAAGATTAGAGTATGAAGATCTTGAATAGAAGGGATACTATTTAATCATGACTCATATATATCATACTACACAAGATGGGGAATGTAAAGTAAGATATAGTAAAACAGGCATGAAGAACTTTATACATCAAATAAATATGTCAATATAAAGAATTTATAGAACATCAATTTATGAATAGATATGACATAGCACGAGTTAGGAATATATCATAAGGTTTGGTTTCTTAGGACTGATCATAATGCAAGACAAGGGATCTTGGATCATAAAAATCATAACCTAGAACCTAGATCTTTACAATCTTAAAGTAAGATTAAGATTTTTGTGTGAAGCTATTGCTTCCAATTCAAAGGACAGATCATAAACATTAGTTTACATAAAGAGTGTGGATCTTAGACATCGGCCTGGCAACAGAAGACACGAGTAGAGTCTCATCTTGACTGAAGAACAAGGAATATATTAAAATAATGATGGATAGTTATGGAACTTGTCATATCTCTTTTTTCGACCTCATCACTAATTTTAATTCAAGACCTGCCTTGAATAAAACTCATCACCACTTTTAACTCAAGACGTACCTTGGGTAAGCACCTTAACATCTCCTCCTTAGTTCAAAGATTTTTATCTTAGGTTTGGGGAATTATTCTCTAATATGAGCTATAACTACATCGCTCTGTATGATCGAGGTATCACTAAACACAAGAATTCTTAAATTTTCATTGTTGGACTATATGAGAATACACTAAACTCCTTTAGAGGATTTATTTTTGGGACATTTCTCTTAAATTTCTCTTATCTCTATGATCCTCATCCGGTAACTTATGTTCTTATTAGTTGGTGTACTTAGCCATTTCTTTGACACTTAACAATCTGTCCTTCTTTTCTTATTCTACTAATATCACTTCTCTAAATCTATGTCTACCCAAATCAAGGGGATAAAAGCTACACTAAAAGAGTGCTTCAACATCATATTTCTATAGACTTCTTAATTTAGCTCTTAGAGACACCATATAATTCATACCAAGTCTTCTCCTCACCTAGAAACTCAAGAATACTAACTAGGAACACATGGCACTTATAAACACAAAATCTCATGTAGCAGTATTTTACCTCGGGTTCATTTTTTCTTTATAAACTCTAAGGATATTCTTCATCGAATGACTAAGCAATAATTTTTTGCTTCATCAGGGGTCTCTCTCTTTCTTACACACACTTATCTTGAAGTCTCTCTTTCTTTATTACACACACATACACACAAATATATATACATACATATATAGCATACTTCAATCTTTACATTTTTGATAAACTAATCAACTTGAATTGTTTGCATATACTATATAAAGACTACTAGTTTAATTCCAGAAAACTAGTATTATTATCCTAAATATTATTGTTTCCACCACAGTGACCATCCATAGTTCAAACATAGTGTTTATCGCTAAACATAGATAGCAACACACCTTTTCACATACTATGCATACTGATAACACAAAAGATGAGAATCTCAAAACTATAGTATGAACTCAAAAGAAATATAGAATTGAAACAAGGAAACAAGTTGAAAATATAAAATAATAATTAAAGATATACATCTAACAAGACCCAAGTAAAAGCAAATCAACTATAAATGAACCAAACACCATTACTTAAAAAACTAATCAAGTTTAGAATCAAATCTTATCTATTTCACAAGCAACTTTAAACAACAATTTGTAAGACTACTAGTCACCTCTAAGATCACCAAGAAGAAATTGAAAATATCAAATAAAGAAGTTATCTTACTACCTTAATCTATGAACTAGTTAGGTTGTGATCTTCTTCCATCATAAGATATTTTTAATTGCTAATTCCAACCTATTAATCTTGTCTATAAATTTCTTTGTTTGAAATATAGCCATGGGCCATCTTGAAACTTTTAATGTTTTTTTAGTTGACATTGAGTTTTCATGGATGCTATCATTCCCCTTTTATTCAAGAAAATTCTTTTTCAAATTCAATGTTGCATCAAAGATTAGAAATATTAAAGGTAGCACTAACTTGATATTCTTTAAGAAGATCAAGTTTATAAGTATTTCTCCAATACCTTACAGGACTTCAAATGGCCTATCTCCTCATGGGTGTAATTTGGAGTTTCTTTTGATAGGAAATCTTTTCTTCCAAAAGTACACCAACACTAGATATTTGAACTTAAAATAACATATTTTTGTCTCTTATTCATCCTTACGATAGTTTACTCTTTCTTCTATTTAGTTACAAGCCTTGTTTGTTCATGAATCTTCTTCGTTATTTCTACCTTCCTCCAACTATCAAGATTAGCAATACCATTAGTAGGCAATGGAAGTAAGTAAAGGGGGTGAGGGGATTAAATCCATAAATAATTGTAAAAGGAGTCTTACTAGTAGAAGAAATCAAAAGTTCTATTATAGGAAAAATTATACCATAGGAAAATGCTCCTCCCAAAATGGAATGATTTGATTTTTGGTAATTTTTGTAAAATACTTATTTTTATGTAATTTTACCATTTTACCCCTCAACGTATTTGCATTGTGATATTTATGGGATGTGGGATAATTATATTTCCTAATGTATTTTACTGTGATTTGTGCGAGTTTGTGATTTTTTGCTGGCTTGAAAAGCCTTATAGTTGACCTTTGGTCTATATTTATTGATTTTTGCATCATATGGAAAACTGTGCTATCATATCCAGAACATTGATATTAGGTTGGTAACATGGTTAGTGTGATTGTATGGCTTTATATCTCATTTCTATCCTCGATTTGAAAAGTTGTAAAATCAGATTTTGGGGGTCAACTTTCATAAAATGATATTCTTTTATTAAATCTGATATCTTCATTGGATTCAAAATATTGAATTTTCGTTGGCAGTGGGACTGGTTTGATTTCGTTGCTTTTAGATCCCATTTTGATCCTTGGTTTATAGAATAGTAAATAGGGTCATGAGGGTCAATTTTATAATAATAACCTTTTTAAAAAAAATTGATGATTCTATTGGATTTGTAAGATGTTTCAGAATCAAATTTCACAATTGTATCAAGTTCATTGGTTTCCAAATGTGTTTCAATACTCAAAAACATGTTTTCTAAATTGCTGGTGCTAGTGTGATTGCGTACATAAACTTTTGTTTGTGTAAAACACATTCTGACCCTTTCACCAGGTCGTGTAAGAAATCAAAGTGTTGCATAAGCGACCATCATTGAGTATGAGACCTCAAATTCATATTTTTGATATTTTGAAAGCTAGGATGCTTTGATTTTCATGATTTTTTATGCCTTTTCTAGTATAATCATTGTCTATCAATTTAGAATTTTATTTTTCCCATTTCCCAAGAACTTATATTTTATTTTTCGTGATTTCTACCCGAGATGAAAATCAAAATCCTCTTTGTATTCTATTTGGGGCTTGGGAGCTTGAATTAGGATGATTCCAAAGGGGTTATCGATATTTCTTCTATGGGTAAGTTTATAATCTCATATTACTCATTTTTATTTTTATTTCATCTTTAAAGCAACATCAAATTCTTGATTTTTAATATAGCTTTTGGGGTTTTTCTGTCGGTAAAGGTTGAAAATATTTTTTTTAATTTGAACCACGTTTTTAACATATTTTTAAAGGGATTTTGTCAAGACTCGAACAAGGGCCTTGTCTTGATGGGTATCTCAAGTTCACTGTGGACTAGATACCATCCCCTTTGCCTAGTCAAATGGAAACCTAATACCCTGATAATGGATGAATTTCAAAAATATAACAAGATAAAATAGATAAAACTCAAAGTCTATGAAATGGCAGCTAATAATATCCAAACACAACAATATCCACAAAGCCTTAAAAAAATTTTGAAAACAAATATAAGTTGGGACATACCCCCGACCCTGACAATAATAATGTTGATGCTAATGTAAATGTTCAATTCTAGTCTATGAATGGAAATTGAAGAAATGTTCAAGTTTTTCGAAGAATGGAAGCTCACCACTTTACCACCAACAACCGATGAATTTAGCTGGTCCACATAACTCTCTGCAGGAAAAGTAGAAGTATCTTTGATGCCTGCATCACGTGGTGATACATCATTCGGTATAGTTAGTTGATTGAGCAGTAGCATGTAACTTCGGTATAGGGGATAAAGTAATGCCACATCAAATTCAATTCAAATCCATGTGAACATCATCATCTACACATATAATTAATATGCTGGGGTAGGGAATGAGGTTTATCAGGTTCTTCAAAATTATTAACCTAGACCGTGTAGCATAACCGTCATGACAAGGCACCCACGGGCTATATATTTTCAGCTCTTCCCTAGCT
>NW_025894117.1:8569-24934 GCF_002878395.1 Capsicum annuum | reverse complement strand
CCTTTTTATTGTTTATTAAATTAATTAATACCCAAAAAGGCTTCAAAATTCACATTCATTGGTTTAACATTTACCATTTATGCAATGCGTTATCATAGGTAAGTAAGTCAAACGAGTGATAATTTTCCAACAAAAGGGCATTTACATAAGTTATTTGAGGGAACTCAATTATTCAAAACTAATACAAATTTCAAAGCATCATATTTGGGTAAAATGATAAAGCCTTAGTTTATTCACCTTACCTATGAACCTCTCATGTTCAAAACAATTAACAAAGCATAAACAATGCATAATAAATTATGGAAAAATAATTTATGGATCAGTCATTCCAAAATCCTCAACCATGTTGAAACCCACATTCAAAATCATTTAAATACATGTTTTCCACATAATAGGAGTTGGGAAGGGTAAAATGCCTAAAACACCAAGATTTGTGGAGAGAAATCAACTATTTAGCCCTTGGATAACCTACTTATTGGAAATTCTAAGTATCTTGACATTAGGGATTTTTGAGAGTAGAGAGTGTGTTTTGATTCCGTTAAGAATTATAAATAACCCCCATGAGTTCTTTATGGGTGTGGGGTTTTAATTGGGTAAGAAATGAATTGTCCAAAGTTCCCTCACTTAAAAGCTGAAAAATTATCGCCAGTCGTTACACGTGTCATAATGATTCGCTGTGACACCTTACTTCTTATTACCACGAGTCGTAGTCAAAACAATGTCATGGGGCATACATACTGTTGACTGTATGACTCACTAAATAGAACTCGTATTATAACCCTATGACTCATAGGGTCCAAGTCATATCCAAGACACAACCATTTGGGCCTCACACTGGGCACTCTACAATTTGTACTATGCAATTCTTATAGAGTCTTTATGATTCATTTGAACCCACTCGTAATCAGGATAGGAAACTTAGCCCCACTCATTTTTCGGGCTACAATTAGGGTCCTATTTCTCATTAATACTCCCTTAGATGTGTAAAGAGGAGTCCTAGTCTGGGTAGTGAGGATAAAATTTCAAAAATTCTCAATGGCAAAGATTTTGGGGTGTCACAAACTTCTCCCAGGATCATTCATCCTCAAATGATAGCAAAAGGTATTTATTAACCCGATTTGACTCCAAATATAACTACACTTACCTTTTAACAAAGAAAAAAAACAAAGGTGGTAAGGAATAC
Organism: Capsicum annuum; assembly: GCF_002878395.1. NCBI lineage: Eukaryota > Viridiplantae > Streptophyta > Magnoliopsida > Solanales > Solanaceae > Capsicum > Capsicum annuum. The sequence goes on along the minus strand of NW_025894117.1, from coordinate 23,751 downwards.
ACATAACTCATGTGCGATTATCTGAAGCGGGATACAAGAATAGGTATTTTACTTTATGTCCTACTCAGCTTCCCAGGTAGCTTCTTCTTACTTTTGATTCATCTGTAGAACCTTTACCAAAGCCACGTTCTTTGCTCATAACCTATAGACTTGCTGATCCAAAATCTGAATCGGGACTTTCTAATATGATAAGAAATTTGAGACACCCATACTCTCCATAGAAACAACCAAGGAAGGATCATCTACACACTTCTTCAATATTAAAACATAAAAGACCGGATGAATAGAACTCAAACTCTAAGGAAATTCCAACTCATAAGCCATATTGCCTACTCGCTTCAAAATATGGTATGGACCAATATTACGAGGACTAAGCTTCCCCTTCTTTCTGAACAGAAGAACTCCCTTCATGGGAGACACCTTCAAGAACACCAAATCATTGAAATCAAAATCCAAGTCCCTTCGCGTTATATCCACATAGTACATTTGCTGACTTTGGGTGGTCATAAGCCTGTCTCGAATCACCTTTGCCTTCTCCATAGCTTGGTTAACCAAGTTGGGACCATACAACTTATTCTCACTAACCTCAAACCACCCAATGGGAGACCTACACCTTATACCCTACAAAGCCTCAAATGTAGAAATCCTAATGCTTGAGTGATAGCTATTATGTTATGCAAAACTCAATGAGAGGCAAATAGTCAGCCCAAATACCACCAAAATAGTTAACATAAGACCTTAGCATCTCCTTCATAGTCTGAACTATCCTCTTTTCTTATCCATCAATCTGCGGGTGGAAAGTGGTGCTAAGGTATACCTTAGTCCCCAAACCTCACTAAAAGGAATGCCAAAAGTGTGATGATAACTCAGTAACTCGATCAGATTTGATGGAAACTTAAGCACCATGAAACTTCACGATCTTCTTAATGAAAAGCTTAGAATAATCCTCCCCCGAATAGTTAGTCATTACTGGTAAGAAGTGAGTGGACTTGGTCATCATATCTATGATAACCCAAATAGAATCAAAATGATGATAAGACCACGGAAGATCAGTAATGAAATCTATATTAATCACTTCTCATTTGCACACGGACAATTTAAGATCTTGAGACAACCTACCAGGCCTAAAGTGTTCCATCTTCACTTGTTGACAAACCAAACACTTATCTACAAAATTGGCCACATCCCTCTTCAAGTTATTCCACCAATGATTTTCTCTTAAGTCATAATACATCTTTATATAACTAGGATGAAAAGTGTATCTCAACTTATGGGCTTCAGCTAAAATTCACTCTCCCAGCCCATTAACATTTGAAACACATAAAATACCTTGGTACCTCAAGATACCATAACAACTAATTTCAAAATCCATCACCTTCAGGTGACCCATATCATTCTTGATCTACATCAAAATAAGGTCCAAGACCTATTTCTCCTTCACCCCAGCACAAAGAGATAACTTTTCCAACTCTTTCACAATCTCACCGCCATCATCAGAGTCTAAGAGATGAACTCTAAGGTTAGCCAAATAGTGAATGTCCTTCACTAGACCATGTTTCTCATCATCAACATAAGACACAATTCCCATAGACAACCTGCTAAGAGCATTAGCAACCACTTTAGCTTTAACTAAATAATAATAAAGACTCATGTCATAGTCTTCGAGGAAATCAATCCATATCCTTTTCCTGAGATTCAACTCCTTCTAGGTGAGCACATACTGCAAAATCTTATGGTCCGAGATGATGTCAACATGCACTCTATAAAAATAGTGATGCTAAATCTTCAAAGCAAAGGCCACAGCTAACTATTCTAAATTATGTGCTAGATAATTCTTTTAATACACTTTTAACATTTGAGAAGCATATGCAACCACTTTACTATGTTGTGTCAACACACAACCTAGTCCTACCTAGGATGCATCATAATAAATAACAAAACCTTCGGTACCCTTGGGTAGAGTCAAAATTATAGCTGAAGTTAACTAATATTTAAACTTCTTGAAACTATCTTCATGGAAATCTGACCACAAGAACTTCATCTTCTTCTGAGTAAACATAGTCGTTGGGGTAGTAATAGAAGAGAAACCTTCCACAAACCTTCTACAATAATCTGCTAAACCAAGAAGCTTCTAATATTAGTTGGACTCGTACGTCTAGGACAAGTCTTAACCACCACAACTTTATATGGATCCACCTTGATCCCTTCACCATAAGCAACATAACCCAAATAAGACACCGTATTCAACTAGAACTCACGCTTTTAGAACTTCACATACAAACACTGATCTTTCAAGGTTTACAACACAAGGAAGAGGTAATCAATATGATCTACCTCACTTTTAGAATACACTAAAATATCATAATTAAATAAATAGAATTACGAACAAATACCTGAACTGATAAACCCAGTTTATAAGATCCATAAATACCACTGGGGCATTAGTCAAACCACAGGACATAACCAAAAACTCAAAATAACCAAACCATGTTCACAAAGCAGTCTTAGTGATATCCACTTCCTAATCTTTAACTGATGGTAACCGTACCGAATATAAATCTTAGAAAAGTACATAGTACCCTAAAATTGATCAAAAAAATCATCAATCCAAGGAAGTGGATACTTATTCTTCATAGTCACTTTATTCAATTGACGGTAATCTATACACAATCAAAGAGACCCATTCTTTTTACGCACAAAAAGGACTAGAGCACCTAAAGGAGAAATGATAGGGAAGATAAAACCCTTATCTAAAAGATATTTCAACTATTACTTGAGTTCTTTCAACTTAGCTAAAGCCATTTTGTAAAGAGTAAGAGAGATAGGACGAGTTTCCAAAAGAAGATAAATCCTAAAATCAATTTCCCTATTGGGAGAAACACTAGAAAGATCATCAAAAACCAACTCGAGAAACTCATAGACCACGAGACTGATTACATAGAAGGACCTTCAGATCTTGAATCCTTAATATGAACTAAAGGTAGAGACATCCCTCGAAAATCAATTTCCAGGCTCTAAGATAAGAAATGAACCTTTCCTTAGGCACTAGTGAACTACCTTTTCATTCAAGCACCAACTCATTTGGAAATTAGAACCTGACAATTCGGGTCCGATAATCAAGAGATTCCTAACAAGAGTTCAACGAATCCGTCCCTAAAATCACATCAATATCAAACATACTTAACTCTATCAAATCTACAAAGGTTTCCCTACCACAGATTGACACCAAAAAAACCCTATAGACTCTTCTATCCATAATAGAGTCACTAGCTAAGGTAGACACAGAGAAGAGTTCTAGAATACTCATAGAAGCAATTAAAATGTATAGCTATATAAAGGGTCACATAAGAGCAGGTAGACTTGGGATCAAGTTGACAATATACATCACGAGAGAAAAGTTTTAACTTACTAGTGAAAACATCAGAGACGCCTTAGAATCCTATGGGTGGCAAGAGCATAATGGTTATTACGAACAATGTCGAAACCAAAAGTGGCACCATTTGTGTAGGGGTTAAAGAAGTAGCAACAAGAACCTTATTTGATCCAAAATAAACCCTAAAAGGAAAATCTCTTTGCCTGTGACCAATACGACCACAACTAAATCACTAACTCCTCCCCTAGACATAAACCCGATGATTCACCTGATCATAAAAATAATAATAGAGATAGGATAGAGCTGACTGGGACCCATTGGCCTGAGATTGGGCACCTTGTGATTTAAATACACCATTGTTCGAAAAATGGTGATCATCAGATGGCTTAGGATAAGAACCACTAAGTCTAGAATAAGAACAAAAATTCCCCCAGTTTTTCTTAGACCAGTGTCTATTATTCTTCTCAAAAAATTGAGACCTCTTACTTTGACTCTCTCTCATATCATCTTGTTTCTTTTTCTAATAGGGTGGCCTTGTATTTTAATACCAAATCATGGGACAACCCAGAAGTAAATTTCCTTTTCCAAGCCCTCATAGAAGATACCAACTTAGGAGCCTAACAGGACAACTAATGAAACTTCAAGGCATACTGCTTCATAGTTATCTTGCCTTGTATCAAATTCAGAAACCCCTTCGCCCTTGCCTCCATCAACTCATAAGGAAAGAAACAAGAAAGAAAAGCACCCAAGAGTCATCCCACAATGCCAACTCAGTATCCTCACCCTTATACTGATCCTACTCTTTATAATACTTATATGCCACATCCTTTAGCTGATATACAATGAATTCCACTCCCTCAAAATTAAAAAATTCTTTACACAGAGAATCTTCTCCATCTCATCTATGAATCCCTGATAATCTTTCTTAACCTTAGAGCCAGTAAAGGTTTGAGGATTCAACCACATAAACTAGCCAACTCTAGTGGCCTCAGATGATCTCACAATATCACCAGCAAGACTCAAGTGACGTGACTGAGATATCACCAACTATGTCAATAGATAAATTAAATGGTGGAACTTAGTATTGGTATATCTCCTAGAGATGACCGAAAATAAGTATTATCAGTGAAAGAAGGATCAGTGGGGACCAGTGAAAATCCATTAGGAAATTAAAAGTAGCGACCCTAGAATGGGTCTGAACTTCTTAAGTAGGATAACCTCTATCCATATTGTCCACAAGCGGGATAGAAAGTTTCCACGACCATCAGATCTTCTGGGAGGTATAATTTGAAAAGCGAACGAATTTAAATTAGATGATATTTCAACACACTAGACTCTAAATCCCAAAAGTAAATCTCAAGAAAGGAAAATGCTCCTAAATATTGTGTAGCCTCTTCCTTATAAATATGGTGCACTACACACCCATAAAATACAGTTTACTTGACATAACTTTGTGTATAACCAATTACACCAAATCTAGGCTCTGATACGAACTTTATCATGACCCATACTAGGTCCTGGCCATAATGAATATCTGCAATCCACCTTGGAGTGAAGATCACCTCCTTTACCTAAATAAATGAAAACATAATACCCTAACAATGGATGAATTTTGAAGATATAACAAGATAAAATAGATAAAACTCAAAGTCTATGAAATGTCAGCCAATAATACCCCACCACGATAATATCCCTAAATCATCTAAACAATACCCAAAACAAATCTAAATCGGGACATTCCCCCGATCCTGACAATGACATTGTTGATGATAATGTAAACTCTCAATTTTAGTCTATGAATAGAAACTGATGAAATGTATAAGTCTTCAAGGGAATGAAAGTTCACCACTTCACCACCAACAATTGATGAATCGAGCGGATCCACCTAACTCTCTGTACAAAAATTAAAAGTATATTTGGTACCTGTATTAGATGGGGATACAATGTACAGAGATGGTTAGTGGGTTGAGCACTAGTATGAAACTCAAGGATAGGGGATAAGATAATGCCAAGTTGAATCCAATACAAAACCATATGAACATCATCATATAAATATATAATTAATATGTTAGGGTAGAGAATAAGTCTTGTAATACTCTTCAAAATCATTATCCTAGACCGGGTGTCATAACTGTCATAATAAGACAACCACGAGCTTTATAGGTCCATCTCTTCCATACCTAGAAGGGCCTCAATATGTGTGGCTACAAAAACTAGAGAGAAATCACATATTATACACACTATGGGGGACTCGAACCTCCCAACACATACTAAGAGTGACTTAAGTACTCTGTAAATAATATGGGGAACTCAAACATCTGAATCATAGAATAAAAAGGGCTCAAACCTCTCAATTAATTAGACCTTCACGTCGGCAACTGTAGTTTCTAGTATTGGTCCCCCAGGTCCTCCATTTTCATGGCACAACTACAAAACCCTTATTAGAGCGTAATTAAAAGCATGTTTTACATAATCTATTTATATATCAATGAACCAACCTTTAAGGCACCCCATGGATATCGTCATACCCTTATATTTTATAGCTTATCCCTATGACATAAAAATCACATTAACTTGGGGGAATGCCTTGACCCTTCATTATTTATTAAATTAATTCAAATCCAACAAAACCTTCAAAATCCATGTTCATTTATTTATCAATTATGCAATGTATTATCATAGGTAAGTAAGTCAACCTAGTGATAATTTCACAAATCTAGGCCATTTACACAAGTGGGTTAAGGGAACACAATTATTCAAAACAAACTCAAATTTCAAAGCATCAAATTTGGCAAAATCATGGCCACTAAGTTTATTCACCTACCTATGCACCCCTCATGTTGAAAATCATTAATAAAGCATAAATAATGCATAATAAATTATGGGAAAATAATTTAAGGACCAATCCTTCCAAAAAAAACTCAACCATGTTGAAACCAACATCCAAATCCATCCAATTAAACCATTTAAACATATATCTTTACATAATAAGAGTTGGGGAAGAATAACATGCCTGAAACACCAAGATTTATGGAGAGAAATCAATCCTTGAGCCCTTGGAAGACCTACTTCTTGGAAACTCTATGTATCTTGACCTTGAGGATTTTTGAAAGAAGAGAATATGTTTTGATTGCGTTATAAAAGATAAATAACCCCCTTGAGTCCTTTATGGATGTTGAGTTTTATTGGGTAAGAAGATAATTATCCAAAGTGCCCTCACTTTAATGCTGAAAAACTATCCCTAGTTGTTACGGGTCTCATAATAACTCATTGAGACACCTTACGGCTGATTAGCATGTGTTGTAGTCAAGACAATGTCATGGGGAACATATATTATTTACCCTAAAACTCACTTCATATGACTTGTATCGTGACCATATGACTCATAGGGTCTAAGTCATATTTAAGACAGAACAATTTGGGCCTCACACAAGCCACCTGATACACCCAAATTAACCCGAATAGGTTGGGTTCGAATCCCATAGGTAATATGGTGCTAATTAAAAAGTATGCAGATTAGTTGAATTTTAATAATTTATTTCCGTAAAACAAAAAAGAGAAATTTGATTGATCTTACAAATTAATGGTTTTAGCTTAACAAGATGAGATATTGTAGTAGTATTCGAATTCAGTGAAACAGCAAGCTAGGGTTATGTCCACCTTGTATTTTTTCAATACTTTCTAACTTTGGACTTTATGAAGTCATACATGCATCGCGCTTACAGAGAAACATATTGTATTTAATAATAAAATCGTAATGTTTCTTAACCATCAAGGACTAATTCACTTTAGTTCTCTCAAATCAAAAGTATTTACAAAAACAATACGAGATCTCCAAGTAGTTAATCCTATTAGAGCATTAACATATGAAACAATGGTTGAAAATACTATTTTCTTATCACTACTCTCTTTTTCGAACCATAACTTTTCTATCGAACAAGCTGAGCTTTAAAGAACATCCTTTATTTTTGTAACCACGAGAATTCAAGATAAACGAAGAGAGTATGATATAAGCAGATCAATACATGATGAATTCAGAAACCCAAAGTAATAGAATGTATGTCACAAGGCTTCCATAACCTTAACTAATAAACTTAGCTACTCATGGATAAAACGAGAATCACAATAGAAATATTCATCATACCAAAAAGTAAAAGATGATCATGGTGCGTGAATAGTGAAAACAAGAGAAAAAACATTTTTCTCTCTCCCATGCTATGCCGCCCTCCTCCTTGTTCAAAAACTATTACCGAATAATGAATTCTGATAAAAATTCAGCATCAAGTCTTTCTAATAATCCTTACTCTCATAATTGCCTTCTAAGTCCCTGAACTAATTATAATTGTCAAATTAGTCTTCGACATAGTTTTTAGGCATCATATTTGGTTAAACAAGCTACTTTTCTCTTGTGTGATTTGTCATCTGCATTCCGTAGTTACATCATGTCTTTATCTATCTCCTTAACACCTGAAATCATGCTAATCGCATATGCTAGCTCAATTACATCAAAGTAGAGTAAAAACATAAGAAACTAGGCACTTTGTTCTCAAACCTTAGCTAAAATATGGGTAAGTTATGGTGCTTAGGCGTATAAATACATCCAAGATCACCACCTCACACTTAAAGCTTTATTTGTCCTCGAACAACATATCCATTTATGTATACTCCATATGTTTTAGCGCACACAAAGGAGAAACAAGGTGCTCAATAGGTCCACACAACAATTATGAACAAATAGTAAATTCACGGATCATTACTAGAGGCAACCTACCTTCAAGAATAGACTCATTAAGTTGGTAAATTCATTCATACAATTTAAGCAAAGAAGTCATATAAATATCCTAGCCTTCATCAAACATGTGCCCCCACAACAATAAAGTTACCCATAATCACTCACAATCAAGCAATTTCTAACAAAATGGGTACAAGAATCAAGTTGAGCTCACTCTCACGTAGAATTCTTAAATTACAACTGATGACCATATGCTTGCCCTTAGTGTAATGCTCCACTATTATCAGAATGCTAAGATTAGGATCAAATAGGTCTTTTATGGGTTGTAATGCAAGATAAAGGATGGGTAGAAACTATTCTGACCAAAAATAGTGACTATCTTCCCTAAGCGCTTTAATACACTACATTATGCAACTAAGACCAATTTCTAACAACCAATTTACACCACTTTCATCTATCCATATCTTTTGTTTTAACCCCATCCCATTAAACTCAATGAATAAAAATATGGTGGGAGTATGAAGCTCTTTCAATAAATAATTTTTTGGCACCCATTTCACGTTATGCACCCGTATGCTAGCCACTCTCAACTTAAGCGATTTGCCTTAGTTGAGGTGCACAATGTCCAAGAAGGACCAGGTCCAAAATAGGTTCATTACATCATGTCTGGATAAAATTTTGGAACTTTTTCAACAATTTTTACTACTCTAAACCACATCAATTTCACACGCCAATAACTAGACTTTGGGGTATTAATTTCACCTTTTTCGTCTTATTGTCAAACTTCTAACTCAAATTGATTTTACATTAAAGCACTTGAGATCTTTTGGATCAAATTATGATCTATTAAAGAAAGGGTGAGGCTACATATGAGGCTAACAAAAGAACAAGCTAAAGGCTCAATGATGATAGCTAAGATAATGTGCAAAGGTAGGTCAAAAAAAGGCATGAACAATGGCTGTCAAAAAAATGCCTAAATTATCTCCTAAATTCACACTCGTTATTTCGCTTTGCACAGACACCAGGAAAGTTCTAGCATCAGTTGCAATAAGGAATATACAACAGTCTTACAGACTCATAGCATATTGTCAGCTCAATTAGGAGCATTATAGATTCTCAGCCCAAAAATTATATGAATTCAAATAAAACCAATAATCACAACAAGAGTCACCATTAGAGCCTAGGTGTTTCAAATGTAATAATCCACCATATGTTTCAAATGTAATAATCCACCACATACTTACAATATAACGTCATGTGATCTACAAGAACAGTTGCACGTAAGTAAATGACTAATTTTCTCTTAAGACCATTGTCATACATCCATCATCGAGAAAGCACCTAACTCCAACTAAATTAAACAAACATCTAACAAGAAACAAAATAAACAAAATAACAAATCCTATCACAAAAGTATACTATGGTGAAGGTAGCATTTTCTTACAAAACAAGTAGCAAAGTAACCAGCCACCCCACACTTAAGCTAAGCACTTTCCCCATTGCAAATAACAAAATAAAGAACATGGCTAGTAGTACTCCTCATCCACATTAAGAGTCATGCTATCTGTATTGAGATCATCATCGAAGCAATTTTTCACTATGATATGGTGCACCAACATTAGTCGCAACAAAATTCACACACTTCAATTCCCCTAATTCCATTTCAATGAAGCACTTTTTGAACAAAATCATGCCCTACAACTTTAACCATATCAAGCTATACAGAACACCATCACTTTCACATAATTTTATCAATATCATGTTAAATAAAATGATATGGAAACTAATGGTTACATAACTACCAGGTTAGTTGTGAACAATTTACTCACATGTACAAACTCAAAGTACTACAACATTGGTGCTTATCTACCTAAGATGTTCAAAATCCTTCTTTGATATATACATCATAAGAATTTAATTCATAATCCTCAAAAAATAAATTAACTCTAACAAAAGGTCACAATAACTAAGGGTTAATAAAGTAAAACTTACCTTGAAGATGGAAGATTGAGGAAGGAAGGGGGAAATTCTTTAGATTGTTAAGAAAAGAGTAATATTAAAGGAAAAATAAAAAGGTGAGAGAGCAATCATGTACAACTTAGAGGTGAAATAAGGATGACTTTGGGCATACATGTTGTGAATTCTATTAAAGAGTGAAATCCGGATCGGATTGACCCAATTAAAATTTGGGTACTAAGCTAAATTGGGAAGAGTATGTGATGCACAACAGAAGGCAAATGTTTAAGTATGCATCACATAGGTCATCGCACAGGTGAAATAGTGAGCATGTGCATTACGGTTTGCATCACACATGTTATTGCAGAAGGGTAAGATTGTTCCACACAAGATATCACACAAATAAGGTTAGGCGCCACATAAGTAGTCATACAAGTTAAATAGTAAAGGTATGTAGTTGGGTGTGCGACACACAATCCATCGCCCAAGTTAAGGTATGCGCCGCATAAGGTATATCACATGTGAGGGTGATCTTAGGCTAAGTCTAAGGCGACGCCTTTTCTATGGCCTATGTAAAATTGATAGCTACACACCCTAGAGTACACTTAAACTTTTATGACATGCACCCCATTTTTCATATAAGGCATTGAGAAAGGTCCATACCATGGGTACTTCGCCCCCGCAACCCCATCGAGGTCAGTGGTAGACTTTGGGATCGCATTAACATAATTTGGGTCACAACTCTAACATGAATTATGACTCAAGCCTTATACATTTGACCACTCCAACTTACCTGTAATGTTCTTGTTACTCATAAACTTACCACCTTTGATATGGCTCACTTTCAAACTTAATTTGGTACCAATCAGCTCCTTAGTACTTCATGCACCTACACTTACTCAAAAACAACTAAAAATGATTAGAAGGATGGGTTGCTTCTCACCAAGCGCCATAGTTTCAGTCGTGCCTCAACTCTTATTTTTTGTATTTTTGTTTAATATGATCAAATGAAAATTAAATCGTGGGTTGCCTCCCATGAAACCCCTAATTTAAAGTTATGGCATGACTCAATTATCTTGACTACCCAGACTTTATCAAAATATATCGATGATATCATTTGTACCTTATTTGTTGGATCAAGAAAATGTTTTATTCCTAGGCCAGCTACTTTAATATCACTCACATCCTTGCTTGCAAGTTCAACCAAACCAGTTATGGTCTCCACACCAGACCTATCCTTAACTGGTAAATCTCTCTCATCTTTATACAATACATCAACTCCCTTTAGTAGTTTCTCCATCATGTCCTCCACGAACATTTTTCCTAAATTGGTGGCAGCATTATCTTTACTTCCGGGAGGTACATATAATCCACTCCTATCATTTGTTTCTTCCAGTTTCGTTGATCCCTATCCATTTAACCATATTTTTCGTAATAGTTCTGTCCTTGGTTCCCTTGGATATTGCCATAGAAACCTCCCTAGTTACTCAGATAATTTTCCTCTTCTTCTAAGTTTGAATTATCCCTATCTAGGGATATAACAGCTTTCACCTTTTAAAACTTTACAGATAATAAGTTCTTGGTCAACAAATCCATCTGCATCTTCAAGTGTACCATGTCATGATCGCGTTCTTCCACTTTATTCCATTGTTCTACAGTCATACTAACAGACACAGTAGGGCTTGCTATGTAATACCCCACATATTGGACTAGAATAAAAATTCATCATTCTTATGTGTGGATGTTTCAAAAGCCTCAAGTCCTACATAAATTTAGTGTGTTAATTAATTATTTAATGTGGGAATATATTTGAACAAGAATTTAGATCATAGACGTCCCCTAACTTAAGTACAAGTTGAAAGGTTTCCTATCATTCATATTTTAGTGAGCATCAAAACTTGGGTCAACTTCAATCGACCATAACTTATTGTATATGACGAATTGGGTAGATTGCTATATATCAAATTAAAGATATTTGAATTAACTTTCCAATGAATACCAAATTTGCCTAAATCCGATATCAGATAAAAGAGTTATGCCTATTTTACTCCAGCATATCAGGCTAAAAATAGTGTGACGACATTCGTGATAGCTTATCACATTTGTGACGCCCTATCACAAAGGTTGTCATCCTTAGGCAGAAACCATCTCCTAAGTGATGAAATTCGTGATAGCTTATCACATTTGTGATGCCCTATCACGAAGGTCATTAGCCTTAGACAGAAACCATCCCATAAGTGACGACATTTGTGATAGCTTATCACATTTGTTACGCCCTATCATAAAGGTCGTCAGCTATGACTTTTAGCAACTGGGAAATTATTTCAAAAGGGTATTTTGGTCTTTTTCTTTACCTTTGATGACTTATAACCCTAAATAGGTGTAATTTTTCCCATTTTTCTTCAGTTAAGCATCTTAAAACCCTCTCTTACACTCTCAACCACAAGATTAGGTTTTCCATCAAACTCATCTCTCAAAAGCAAGGTTCAAGCCTTTTTCTATGATAATCAAGAATTAAATTTCCCAATCCAAGAACTCACCAGTAAATCATCAAGGTTTCTTTTCTAAGGTATGCATGTGTTCATTCATGAACTCCTTTTATCAATGAAGTTTAAGAACGCTTTTCTAAAACTATATATTATGGTTTTCATGTTATGAATCGATTATTGATCATGTTTATGTGTTGAATGATGCCAAGATAGACTTTTTATGTGTTATTATGAGTCTATGACATCATATGAATTGAAAATATGTAAGTTTGATTATTTATGATGAGTAATTGTATGATTTACACCTATGCCTATGTTTTTCATGTAAGGTGTTTGATAAAATACCTAAGAGACTAGAAGTCATGCATTATAGCATTATTAGGACTAAGGGAAGGCTTCATGATAGGCCTCTATGATTCAATGTCATCCATGTTGATAATGTGTCTTGTGAACACTGTTGGATTACTCATGAACTAGTCTTATGGAATTATGCTATGCTTACTTGCAAAACCCACTCATGTACAAGATGTAGAATACCCATGTACTTCATGAAATTCCCTAAATTATGATATTATGTATTATGGTTGGAATATATAATGAGCATAATATTAAAAGCTATGCAAGTATATACATGTTGTATGAAATTTCCTTACATGAAATAGATTGTTGAGAACCATTCTTAGTATGAAATCCCTTATTTATGATATTGTTGATTATGGACTCGACTCTTATGATCAAGTAAGTCATGTGTGTGAGTTTCCTTCCATCAAGTCTTGGGGCTAAATGTATACAAAAAATATAGTTGTGTGCCCAGATCCATGTCATGTTATCATGATACTCTCAGTCAAGCCATGATCTATAGAATTTAGTCAGTCATGTGACTCAGGAAAATCAAATAACCTCAGTAATCTCAGTAGTTCAGTAATCTCAGTGATCTCAGTACTCAGTCAATCTGAGTATTTTCAGTACTCTCAACCAGTCCTCAAAACTCAGTACATTCCATCAGTCATCGGAATCTAGTAAACTTAGTTTAGTTCCGCTAAACAATACCACTAGTATAAGTCTAGTTAATCAGTATCAATTCAGCTAATCAGTTCAGTTCAGTTATTCAGTTTAACCCATTTATTTAGTTTAGTGTCTTTCAGATGGGAGTAGAATTCAACACCGAGTGAGCCTAGGGATAGAGACTCACTTGCTAGATTAGAACTGAGATCCTTAGAAGCAATCCCTATGTTTCACAACTATATAGCCATCGTAGGTACGAGATGTCACTTATTAGATAGGACTGACATAATCAGGGGTCACCCGTTAGCACATTTATATGTATAGGACTGATCCCAGGAGTCGACCCGCTAGATTATGACTGACTCCACAATAAATGTCTTTACTGGTGGTACTATACTAACACCCTTTCAGTCAGGGCAGAGATTCGACCCTAGTTAGATTAGCTTGGGGCATATCAGTTAGATGAACACATCCCATAATTTCAGTTACAGTATCTGGGATTTCAGACATAGTCAACTCATCTTAGTAGTAAAAATTCATAACTGGTGGATACAGTCAATGCTTATCATTATAAATAGACTTTAAGATCACCCATTAGCTAGGACTAATCTCAACAATAAGTAATTAGTATCTGAATCGTTAGATTTAAAGATCACCCGCTAGATAAGACTGATCTCAGACTAAGTTAAATCATCCTTATTATCAGTATACTCATGATCACACGCTAGATAGGACTGATCTCAGATTTAGTTACTCCAAGTAGAATAGAACTCAGATAGTTCCATCGGAACTTAGACTGTCAGATACAGTGGCTCTGTATTGGTTATATCCATTAGTCTGATCATTATAGTTATACCAGCTATATCAGTTGTCATATCTCACGTTACTAGTATTCAGTTTTAGGACTATTAGACACAGTCATTCAAACCAGTTCTTTATAATTTGAACTGTCAGAAATAGTCAATAATCTATTCAGTACCTCAGTAATAGTAAAGTCATGTCATCATCATTTAGACTCAATAGTCAGCATCATCATAAGTTCAATTACAGTTATGTATGCATGTATGTATTTTCACATTCAAATTAGTCAACGTTGTTCATGCATATGACCCTTTGCATGTAGCCTACCTCATTCGTATACTCAATACTTTTAGACGTACTGACACATTTGTGCTATGGTTTTTTCTCTTATGTTACACCATAGGTTCAGAGGCACGAGCTTCAAATCAGCAGTAGCATTCTAGTGTTCAGAGTTTGCAGTGAGTCCTTCTTATTTGAGGACGATATGATTATTGCGATATTTACTATTTAGTTGCTAGATAGAGTTAGTTGGAGACATGTTCCTTCAACTTCTTATTCAGTTCAACTATTTAGTTGCTAGATAGAGTTAGTTGGAGACATGTTCCTTCAACTTCTTATTCAGTTCAATTAGAGGCTTTTAGACTAGATGTCAGATTAGATATTCAGATCTCATTATTTTCAGTATTTATGATTGTTTTTGGTATTGTTATACCTTTTTTAGACATTTTGTTATCATGAGCACTGTGTAGCATTCCGGTTCAGAAAATTTGGGTGTTAACAACTTGGTATCAGAGCCTAAGGTTCAACAGAGTCCTAGAAAGTCTAA
>NW_025894117.1:0-8469 GCF_002878395.1 Capsicum annuum | reverse complement strand
TTGGTATCAGAGCCTAAGGTTCAACAGAGTCCTAGAAAGTCTAAAAGACGCATCTAGTAGAGTCTTGTACATGCGTGTGTTGTGCACCACACCTATGTGCAGGAGACTATTAGATGTTTTTGGAACAGTTTTCGTTCTTTCAGTATTCATGTCATGCCAGTGAGCAGTTCGATTTGTATAACTTATTTTCTCATCCTTGCATCTTTTGTAGGCATACAAAATCTTAGAGAATATAACAATTTCAAGGTAAAACCTCCTAGTAGTTGCAAGTTCAGTCCATCTCATGCATTAGTTTTAGACTCCCAAAGTTTTGTTATAATATAGTTCATAGATGCCCTGTGCATCACCTAGTATCTCTGTAAGGTAAGCATTCTTAGAGGGACATAGTGTCCCAAGAGAGAGATACCCCTCTTTCTCTTAACGCTCTCATGCCTTAGATCTTTCAATTTCTCCTTGAATAATGAATTTAGTCTAGAATAGAGGGTATTCATAAGTTGACCTTCAAGTTAGACCTTAGCTATAAGTCAAGTATTCAGAGGTTCAGTTCAATTTATGATGTTCAGTCCATATGTCACGTAGTAGAATCAATCATGTTCTCATGTTCAGTTCAATCATAGTGCCTTTACAATTGTATGTTCTGTCGTATGCTCGTGAGCCAGTTAAGTCATGTATTCACGCATCAGATATGTGTGGTCAGCTTATCAGTACTTTCAGTCATGCATTTATTTATCATGTTAGTCATATAATCATGTATCAGATATGATGGATTCAACTTATCAGTTAAGCATCAGATATGCATTCTCAGTTTAAGAAACTCAATTTATCAGAATACTCTGTCCTACATTCATAAATCAGCTACCCATTCATCAGATATGTATGTACAGTATGATATGCTCAGTTTTCAGTCATGTCAGCCATGAAATCATGATCAGTCATTCATGCTACATATGCGCCATTTTATCTTCTCTGCCCTCTCAAGCATTCATTATTCAAAGATGAATGTTTTCAAGGGGAAGATATTGTAATACCCCATATTTTGGACTAGAATAAAAATCCATCATTCTTATGCGTGGATGTTTCAAAAGCCTCAAATCCTATACAAATTTAGTGAGTTAATCAATTATGTAGTGTGGTAATCTATTTGAGCATGAATTTATATTATAGAGGTCCCCAAACTCAAGTACGAGTTTAAAGGTTTCCTATCATTTAAGTTTTAGTGAGCATCAAAACCTAGATCAACTTCAATCAACCATAACTCATTGTATATGAAGAACTGGGTTATGCCTATTTTACATCAATCTTGAAAGTTCATTGAATTATCTTTCCAATGATACCAATCTCTCCTAAATCTAATATCGGAGAAAAGATTTATGCCTATTTTATTCCAGTATGTCGGGATGGAAATAGTGTGATGACATTCATGATAGCTTATCACATTTGTAATGCCCTATCACGAGGGCCGTCAGCCTTAGGCAGAAAATAGCTCCTAAGTGACGACATTTGTGATAGCTTATCACATTTGTGATGCCCTATCACGAAGGTTGTCAGCCTTATGCAAAAACTAGCCCCTAAGTGATGACAGTCATGATAGCTTATCACATTTGTCATACCCTATCACGAAGGTCGTCATCTATGATTTTCAGCAACTGGGAAATTATTTCACATGGTATTTTGGTAATCTCCTTCACATTCCATGACTTATAATCCTAAATAGGCATAATTTTTCCCATGTTACTTCAGTTAAGCATCTTAAAAACCCTCTCTTACACTCTCAAACACAAGATTAGTGTTTCCATCAAACTTATCTCTCAAAAGAAAGATTCAAGCCTTTTTCCAAGATAATCAAGAATTAAGTTTCCCAATCCAATAACTCTACACTAAATCATCAAGGTTTCCTTTCTAAGGTATGCATGTGTTTATTCATGGACTCCTTTTGTCCATGAAGTTAAAGAACCCTTTTCTAAAACTATATATTATGGTTTTTATGTTATGAATGGATTGTTGATCATGTTTATGAGTTGAATGATTCCAAGATAGAATTTTTATGTTTTATTATAATCTATGACATAATATGAGTTGAAAACTTGTAAAATTGATTATTTATGATGAGTAATTTTATGATTTACACCTATGCCTAAGTTGTGCATGTAAGTTGTTTGATAAAATACCAAAGTGACTAAAAATCATGCATTATAGCTAAATTGTGACTAAGGGAAAGATTCATGATAGGACTCTATGATTCAATATCATCCATGTTGATAATGTGCCTTGTGAACATTGTTGGATTACTCATGAACTAGTCTTATGGAATTATGCTATGTTAACTTGCAAAACCCACTCATGTCCAAGATGTAGAATACCCATGTACTTCATGAAATTCCCCAAGTTATGATATTATGGATTGTGGTTGTAATATGTAATGAGCATGATATTGAAAGATATGAAAGTATATACATGTTGTATGAAATTCCCTTCCATGAAATAGGTTGTTGAGAACCATGCTTAGTACGAAATCCCTTATTTATGATATTGTGGATTATGGACTCTACTCTTATGATCAAGTCAATCATGTGTGTCTGTTTCCTTCTATCGAGTCCTAGGGGTACTTGTACTAAAAAAATATAGCTCTGTGCCTAGAGCCATGTCATGTTATCAAGATACTCTCAGTCAAGCCATGATCTATAGAATTCGGTCAGTCATGTGACTCGGGAAAATACAATAACCTCAGTAATCTCAATAGTTCAGTAATCTCAGTGTTCTCAATGCTCAGTAATATCTGTAACCTCAGTATTCAAAGTCAATCTCAGTAATTTCAACACTCTCAACCAGTCCTCAGAACTCAGTACATTTTGTTAGTAATTGGAATCCAATAAACTTAGTTTAGCTCCGCTAAACAATACCACTAGTATTAGTCTAGTTAATCAATATCAGTTTAACTAATCAGTTCAGTTCAGTTATTTAGTTCAGCCTAGTTATTTAGTTTACTTTCTTTCAGATAGGAGTAGGATTTAGCACCGAGTGAGCCTAGGGATAGGGACTCACCCGCTATATTAGGACTTAGATCCTTCGAAGCAATCCCTATGTTCTAGAACTATGTAGCCAGTGTAGGTACTAGATATCACCCTTTAGATAGGAAAAACATAGTAATAGGTCACCCATTCACCCATTTATATGTATAGGACTGATCCTAGGAGTCACCCGCTAGATTAGGACTGACTCCACAGTAGATATCTTTACTAGTGGCACAGTACTAAAACCCTTCCAGTCAGGGCAGAGATTGCAATGAGTCCTTATCATTCGAGGATGATATGATTATTGCTACATTTACTATTTAGTTGCTAGATGATGTTAGTTCGAGATATGTTCCTTCAACTCCTTATTCAGTTCAGTTAGAGGCTTTCAAACTAGAAGTCATATTAGATATTCAGATCTCATTATTTTTAGTATTTATGACTTATTTTGTAAATGTTATACCTTTTTCAGATATTTTATTATCAGACATTTATTCAGTTCGAACATTATGGCCTTTCATGTTCATGTTTCTGCATTTTATGATATATTATGCAGTATACTGGTAGAGATATCAGTCATGGGTTAGCTTGTGCTCCTTCAAGGTCATGAGCACCATGTAGCATTCCGGTTTACAAAATTAGGGTGCTAAAAACTTAGTATCAGAGCCTAAGGTTCAATAGAGTCCTAGGAAGTCTGAATGTCGAATTTAGTAGAGTCTTGTACATATGTGTGTTGTGCACCACACCTATGTGCAAAAGGCTATGAGATGTTTTAGGAAAAGTTTCCGTTCTTTCAGTATTCATGTCGTTCCAGTGAGCAGTAAGATTTGTATAGCCTATTTTCTCATCCTTGCATCTATTCATGTAATCCAAAATCTCAGAGAAAGTAACTATTTTAAGGTAGAACCTCCTAGTGGTTGCAAGTTTAGTCCATCTCATGCATTAGTTTTAGACTCCCAAATTTTAGTTATAATCTAGTTCATAGATGCCCTGTGCATCACCGAGTATCTCCATAAGGTAAGCGTTCTTAGAGGGACATTGCGTTCTAAGGGGGAGATACCCCACTTTCTCTTAACACTCTCATGCCTTAGATCCTTCAATTTCTCCTTGCAAAATAAATTGAGTCTACAATAGAGGGTACACAAAAGTTTACCTTTAAGTTGGACCTCAACTGTAAGTCAAGTATTCAGAGGTTCAATTTAGTTCACGATGTTCAGTCCATATGTCATGTAACAGAATCAATCATGTTCTCATGTTTCAGTTCAATCTTAGTGCCTTTACCATTGCATGTTTTGTCGCATGTTCGTGAGTCAGTTCAGTCATGTATTCACATATCAGATATGCATGGTCAGCTTATCAGTTCTTGTAGTCATGCATTCGTATATCATGTCAGTCATATAATCATGCATCAGATATAATGGATTCAACTTATTAGTTAAGCATCAGATATGCATTCTCAGTTTGAGAAACTTAGTTTATCGGAACACTCAGTCCTACATTCATAAATCAGCTATCCATGCATCAGATATACATGTATAGTATGATATGCTCATTTTTCAGTAATGTCAGCTATGAAATCATGATCAGTCATTCATGCTATATATGCATTGTTTTATATTTCCTCCCCTTTCAAGCAGTCATCATTCAAGGATGAATGTTCCCAAGGGGGAGATATTGTAATACCCTACATTTTGGACTAGAATGAAAATCCATCATTCTTATGCATGGATGTTTCAAAATCCTCAAATCCTATATAAATTTAGTGTGTTAATCAATTATGTAGTGTGGTAATCTATTTGAGCATGAATTTAGATCATAGAGGTGCCCTAACTCAAGTACAAGTTAAAAGCTTTCCAATTGTTCAAGTTTTAGTGAGCTTCCAAACTTGGGTCAACTTCAATCAACCATAACTCATTGAATATAAAAAACTGGGTGTTTCTCTAAATATCAAATGATATATCATTGAATTATCTTTCCAACGAAACAAATTCCTCCTAAATTCAATATCAGAGCAAACAGTTATGCCTCTTTTACTCCAGCATGTCAGGATGGAAATAGTGTCACGACTTTCGTGATAGCTTATCACATTTTTGCTGCCCTATTACGAAGGTCATCAGCCTTAGGAAGAAACCAGCTCCTAAGTGATGACATTCGTGATAGCTCATCATATTTTTGATACCCTATCACGAAGGTCGTCAGCCTTAGGTAGAAACCATCCCCTAAGTGACGATATTCGTGATACCTTATCGCATTTGTGATGCCCTATGACAAAGGTCGTCATCTATGATTTTCAGCAACTAGAAAATTATTTCATAAGGGTATTTTGTCTTTTCCTGCACCTTCCACGACTTATAACCCTAAAGAGGCATAATTTTTCCCATTTTTCTTTAGTTAAGCATCTTAAAAACCCTCTTTTACACTCTGCACCACAAGATTAGTGTTTCTATAAAACTCATCTCTCAAAAACTAGATTCAAGCCTGTTTCGAAGATAATCAAGAATTAAGTTTTCCAATCCAAGAACTCTACAGTAAATCATCAAGGTTTTCTTTCTAAGTTATGCATGTGTTCATTCATGGACTCCTTTCATCCATGAAGCTGAAGAACCCTTTTCTAAAACTATATATTATGGTTTTCATGTTATGAATGGATTATTGATCATGTTTATGTGTTGAATGATGCCAAGATATAATTTTAATGTGTTATTATGAATCTATGACATTATATGAGTTGAAAATATGTAAGTTTGATTATTTATGATGAGTAATTGTATGATTTACACCTATGCCTAAGTTATGCATGTAAGGTGTTTGATAATATTCCTAAGAGACTAGAAATCATGCATTATAGCTAAATTTTGACTATGGGAAGGATTCACGATAGGCCTCTATGATTCAATGTCATCCATGTTGATAATGTGTCTTATAGACACTGTTGGATTTCTCATGAACTTGTCTTATGGAATTATGCTATGCTTACTTGCAAAACCCACTCATGTACAAGATGTAGAATACCCAAGTATTTCATGAAATTCCCCAAGTTATGATATTATGGATTATGATTGTAATATGTAATGAGCATGATATTGAAAGCTATGCAAGTATATATATATTGTATGAAATTCCCTTCCATGAAATAGATTGTTGAGAACCATGCTTAGTATGAAATCCCTTATTTATGATAGTGTGGATTATGGACTCTACTCTTATGATCAATTCTGTCATATGTGTCAGTTTTACCTAAAAAATATAGTTGTGTGCCTAGAGCCAGGTCATGTTAGCACGATCCTCTCAGTCAAGCCATGATATATAGAATTCAGTCAGTCATGGGACTCTAGAAAATTCAGTAACGTCAGTAATCTCAGTAGTTCAGTAATTTCAATGATCTCAATACTCAGTAATATCTGTAACCTCAGTATTCAAAGTCAATATTAGTAATTTAGTACTCTCAACCAGTCCTTCAAACTCAGTATATTCCGTCAGTCATCGAAATACAGTAAACTTAGTTTAGCTCCGCTAAACAATACCACTAGTATCAGTCTTGTTAATTAGTATCAGTATCAGTTCAGCTAATCTGTTCAGTTCAATTATTCAGTTCATTCCAGTTATTTAGTTTAGAGTCTTTCAGATGGGAGTAGAATTCAGCACCAAGTGAGCCTAGAAATGGGGACTCACCCTCTAGATTAGCACTGAGATCTTTCAAAGAAATCCCTAAGTTCAAGAACTACATAGCCAGCGTAGGTATGAGATTTCACCTATTAGATAGGACTGACATACTCAGGGGTCACCTGTTAGCACATTTATATGTATAGAACTGATCCCAGGAGTCACCTGCTAGATTAAGACTGAATCCACAGTAGATGTCTTTACTGGTGACGCGGTACTAATACCCTTCCAGTCACGGCAGAGATTAGTCCCCAGTCAGCTTAGCATGGGGCATGTTGGTAAGATGAATATCTCCCATATTTTTAGTTACAGAATCAGGGCTTTCAGACACACTCAACTTTTAGTACTACAGATTCAGTACTATTAGATACAGTCAATGTTTACCATTGTAAATAAACTTCAAGATCACCCATTAGCTAGGACAGATTTCAACTATGATTAATCGGTATCAGAATCATTAGATTTAAAGATCACTCACTAGATAGGACTGATCTCGAACTAAGTTAAATCATCCTTATTATAAGTATACTCATGATCACCCGCTAGATAGGACTGATCTCAGATTTAGTTACTCCAACTAGAACAGAACTTAGATAGTTTCATCAGAACTTAGATAGTCAAATACAGCCGCTCAGTATCATTATATTAATTAGTGCGATCATCACAGTTATATCAGCTATATCAGTTGTCATAGCTCACGTTACTAGTATTCAGTTTCAGGACTGTTGACACAGTCATTCAAACCAGTTCTTCATAATTTGAACTATCAAAAATAGTCAATAATCCATTCAGTACCTCAGTAATAGTAAAGTCATGTCGTCAATATTCAGACTCAGTAGTCAGCATCATCACGAGTTCAGTTATAGTTATGTATGCATGTTTGAATTCTCAAATTCATATAAGTCAGTATTGTTTATACATATAACCCTTTGCATTTAGCCTACCTCACTTGTATACTCAGTACATTCAGACGTACTGACGTATTTGTGTTATGGTGCTTTCTCTTATGTTACATATAGGTTCAGAGGCATAATGTTTAGAGTTTGCAGTGAGTCCTTCTCATTCGAGGATGATATGATTATTGCTACATTTACTATTTATTACTAGATTGGTTAGTTGGAGACATGTTCCTTGAACTTCTTATTCAGTTCAATTAGAGGCTTTCTGACTAGATGTCAAATTATATTTTCAGATCTCATTATTTTCAATATTTATGACATGTTTTGGTATTGTTATAAATTTTTCAGACATTTTGTTATTAGACATTTATTCAGTTAGAACCTTATGGCCTTTCATGTTCATGTTTCAATATTTTTTGATATATTATACAGTATACAGGTACAGATATCAGTCATGGGTTAGCTTATGGTCCTTCGGCGTTATGAGCACTGTGTAGCATTTTGGTTCAGAAAATTGCGGTGTTACCAACTTGGTATTAGATCCCAAGGTTCAATAGAGTCCTAGAAAGTCTGAAAGCCACATCTAGTAGAGTCTTGTACATGTGTGTGTTGTGCACCACACCTATGTGCAGGAAGCTATGAGATGTTTTAGCAACAGTTTCCATTTTTTTAATATTTATGTCGTGCCAGTGAGCAGTCATATTTGTACAGCTTGTTTTCTCATCCTTGCATAGTGTGCCCAATTATGGAAGTTGTGGATTAGAAGTGGGATCATTCGTACCACTTAGCACTAAGATTATGTTAAGCCTTGTGGACTTAGTTACGGATGTAAACATAGCTGAGGCTAACAAACCTTCGAATAAGGTTACTTCATTACTTGTTAACTTGTATTGATG
>NW_025894116.1:0-1713 GCF_002878395.1 Capsicum annuum | reverse complement strand
GCGGTAATATCTTAGGCAAGCGCCTGAAAGGCTACCCTGAACTCAGCGTGGGATACATTCTCATTCAGGGATCAGCAGGCTGAGGTTGCTGACCTACATTATTTATTCTAGCTCAGCGAGGAGGCATATTCTGAAATAAAAGAGCACGACTTAATAGCTGAACAACTGTAAGCACGATAGACTTCTGAAAGAATGAAACGACCCCCCTTTTTTTATCTAAAACATTTTGTAGCCTCTTGCTCATAGATGAGGCACGCTACACACCGATGATCAAGACTCAACTTAACGCGGCTTGTCAGACTCCCTAGGACTCCAATAATCTTAGTCTCTAATACCAAGTTTGTAGCGACCTAAAAATGGGCCTCGAGGCGTCACACAGTGCTTAAGGCTACAAGTAGCCCCAAGCTAACCCTTTTACCATTTTTCTACCATTCAACACTCAAAATCAAAGTCATCATAATCAAAACATCTAAACATCCTCCATAATATCATACTGCAATACGAATGAAATATGAAAAGTAACAAAATACGACATCTCTGACAAAATTTGATCAATCTATCCAACTAGTCTGACAAGCCTCTACTAAACTATATATCCATAAGCCAATGGGACAAACCCCAACTGACCCAAACTTAGGAAATAAACTGAATGACTCAAAGTAAATGAGGAAATCTGAATAACTAGTCCTCGAACTATGAGGACTCCCCACCGTAGAGGATGTAGATCAACGTGCTTGGATAATCACGGTCAAACCTGGGAATGAGCACCTGAACCTACATTATAGGGAAAATATAGCCCACATGCGAACATGTGGGTCAGTACCATAGAATATGTATCGAGTACATGGGGGTGCATGAAATAAACATATTTATAGGCATATATATATATATAACGATCATGTCATAAGTTTTCTTTCCAAATCATGCAGGACATTTGTAAATGGCTTATAAAGCTTGAAAGAAATCTAAAATCTGAAATCATACACAATGAATGGTAAAACATGCCAATCTGGATATCATGAGCCATTACACTTAATCCAAATATCAAGATTCTTTTCTTATTCTCTCATTCAAGCAATCTTAGTGAAATCTGGAATATTGAATAAAATATAAATCTGGAATATTGAATAAAATATAAATCTGCATTTCAAATCTCTTTTAAATTAGTAAAATCAATCTAAGAATGAGGGACAACTTTTTGGGAGGTTCTTCTAACCGACATGTACACCATGTGAGCACCCATGATGTCCCACAACTTGCCCCCGTAAGGTTAGGGCTATCCTACCCTTGCCATCGGTGTAGAACAATCTCATATCACTGATCACTATCTCAATTTTCCACATATAGTGGAAGTCAATGTCTCAACCTACGATGCACATAGTTCTGAGATATGAAATCATAGTAACATAATACTACTCCCAATACTATGCTCAAAAATATCAATAAAAATCCACTTTAAGGGTAATCTCATATTTCTTAAGTTAAATAAATGATAAAATCCATAACTCATTTCATAAAGTGGATTTTAACTCTGTTGTGACCAAAAGGTCAAATCTTTCTATACTTCATCAAAAATAGTCTAAACATGGGTGCATGTAGCACATAAATTCTCAAAACAACAATCTCAATGTGGGTTAATGACCCTTATAGCGATACTTAATCAAAACATTTCAACATTTATGCTATATATCACAAGCATGCATAATTTATACG
>NW_025894115.1:0-1615 GCF_002878395.1 Capsicum annuum | reverse complement strand
TATTGGCTAATTCATATGATAATTATTAACTATTTTCATGTGATTCATAATAAGTGTTGGATGATGAACGTTTGTGTATTTGTTGTTTGTTAACTTTCTTTTATGTGTACATTATCCAGTGTTTAACATAAGAGGCTTTCAAAATGCAACTTTTAACTTTCGCAGTCAACAACATATCTATTATAATCCCATAAAGTACGGTTTGAAAAGGATAGATTTTATGCAAAATGGCAATTTGATTAACGAAATTTTAACTACTTAGAGAAATATTTGAATGTTGTATGAAGGAGGTAGTACCAAACTTAACCGTGTTAAAGAACCGTTAAGAGTGTCTTTGGCGATTCACAAAGGAAAGACAAACCGAATTTAATCTTGTGATATATATTTCTGTCTCTTTGATTTTATCGAAATTATTTACTGAACTTCTTCTTATATTTTGATCTTCCAAATAACGGAGAAAGAACTCATATACGAATGCCTCATCTAAGTGCGAAACTATGAAACTCCTTGTGCAATAAAATATGTTAATTCAATTTTCTTGTATGTAGATCTTATTTTGATACATCATTTTTTCAAATTAATGAGTTTGAAGCCACTGTAATGGTGTAATATGAGACTTATCTTTTTTGAGCTACTGTAATTCAATCTGTGAGAGTAGACTGTGAGGCAATTGTTTGTATAGCTCATTATTTTTATTTATTAATGTAAAGATTTAATGGTTTCATTCAGAAATTTTTCCATTTTTCGAGTTTCAATAGGCATATCTATATTATTGATATCTCGATTTGTGGGAATTTTGATCTGCTTTCATAGACAACATATATTTATTTCTGATAAATGAGTTCTAGGTTGAAATTGAAACTCAAATAGACTTATTATGAGTCTAAAGTGGATATACTGTCAAAAAGTGAAGCGTGACGAAAGTATTTCGTAAACAGGTTTAGTTTTTTGGAATAAAATAGCACAAGAACATGTTTTGAGGCTTTCAAATATTATGTGAACATCCTTAGTTTGTTAGAGTTTAACCTTTAAATTATGATTGTATATCTCAGTGTGTCAATTGCTTATATGATCCTTCCATGTAATTTTCATACAAACTAACATAGTTTTCATAAAAACTCATTAGCTGATGTAATGAAATGATTAGTTTATATTTCAGATTTTAGTGGAATCAAGATAAGATGTGATTCTCCATTTTCCTTCCCTCTATATCTAAATTACATATGGATGTTTGATATATATTCTGTTGTGGTTCCCTCGAATTGTATTTAATTAACGAAAATTTTAATTTAAGATTATTCTTAGCACATTACTCTATGGTTTTCAATATTTTGTGAGACTAGAATAACATTTTTTTATACTTACGGAACTATACATGAGAATAGCTCTAATGTTTAGAACTTACAAATAAAATTATAGAAAATTATTGCAGTGTTCACTAACCATTCTGATCAACTAATTTTGTCTCGATGCTATGTTAGGTTTCAAATTAATGAAAGATGGAAAGCTGACATAGTACCCAGAATGCAAAAAGCAAATAGTGACCTCCCTTTTGGATAAGATGTTGCGATTTTAAACTGTTGTATTAAGGATATCCTATGATACATATTACTCT
>NW_025894114.1:0-2909 GCF_002878395.1 Capsicum annuum | reverse complement strand
TGTTATTATTTTTATATCTTCTTCAGTTATTTGATTCATTTTTATATCTTCTTCAGTCATTTGATTCATCTAATTCACTATCTATTTCATAATCTGTTTCATTCTCCAAAATTTCATATATACTATCTTCATTTTCTAGTTCATAATCTATATAATCTATCTACATATATTCTATATTTTCTATTTTTATTTCTGATATTTGTTTTTTTTGAGTTTTTTGGTAATTTACAATCTCTAGCTAAATGACCTAGTTTTCCACAATTATAACAAATACATTCTTTTATAGATTTCTTTTTTCTATATGGTCTTTTATGTTTATAATTTTTTACATAATATCTTTTTCTTGGTTTCTTATATTTATATTTTGATTTTTTTTATTTCTTATATTTCTTATGTCTTTTTCTTTTCTTATAATACCTTTCTTCACATCCAAATTGAGGTGCTATTTTATCTTTGCAACATGTTAAATTTCTTATTAATGTTTTTTTCATTTTTGTTTCTTCTCTATATTTTTCACATAGATTTCTATACCATTGTTGTAAAAATTTTATTATTGCTCCTAGGGTATCTACTATTTTTGCTTCATCCCAACTCTTTATTATTTTTGAACTAAATGGTTTAGGTAATTTACTAAAATATAATCTTCTTATTTCTTTACTTTCTTCTATATTATATGTTCCTTTATAATAATATTCTTTAAATGCGCACGTATACTCATCTATATAACACATATTACATATTGCTAGTTTTAACATTAAATTTCTATTTATATCTTTGTCTTTATTTTGCTCTTCTTCTTCTTCTTCTTCTTCTTCTGTTGTTACACTACTAAATTCATCTCTTATAGCTATTTCATATTTTTTCAATATTTCTGTTGGTAGTATTTTAGTAGGTGTTGATGTTCCTTCTGTTTTATTATCAGATCTTAGTACTTTTTTACTTGCTTCGGCTAGGTTTAAAAATCATAATTTTACTGTTCCTATTAATGTAGAATCAAAAATAAATAGTCTAGAATATATATGTCAACATAACCTATATACATTTAAATAAAATGAACAAAGAAGAATTCATAATAGATGAAAAAATATATGAAAATCACGAAAGATTAAAAATAAAAATAGTATTCTCTAATTTAGTAAGGAGATATAAGAAAATAGGTGAACATTTATATTTAATGTTAGAAAAAAAGAATTAAAATTAGAAGATAAGTTGGCAGTCATGGTAAGAATAGAAAGAGAAAACGAAAAGATAGACAAAAAAAAGAAATAGATAAAATAAAACAACAAACCACAAAAGAAATACGAAAAATAGAAGAAACTAAAAATAGTAGGATTATTGAATTATAAAAAGAACTACAAATGCTAAATGATTTTTATGAAAAAAGATCAAAAGAAAAAGAAGAAAAAGAAGAAAAAGATAAAGAACAAACATTATTAATTGAGATAAATCAATTTAAAGAAAAATTAGAAATAAAAAATAAAGAACCAAAAACCAGTGAATTAGAAATAAATGCAATAGATGCTGAAGAAACAGATCATTATGATTAGGAAGATAGTGAAACATATACAGAAATTCTAGAAAACATAGGAAAACTAGGAATTAATGAAAAATAAGAAGTAATTAATAAAGAAAATCTAGAACTAATAAATACAGAAGTAAATACTCTAGATAAAAATATAATACCTAGTACATCAGAAATAAGAAAACCAACCTATAATTACAAAAATAAGTTTAAAAGATATTAATCCAAAGAATGAATATAATAAATGGACACCAAAACAAATAATTAATTACAACTTTTTAGATTTAGACTGTGTAATACACACAAATAAAACAATACAACTATGGGTAGGATACATGTCAAAACAATTATTAGATAATAAAATAGATACAACAAACACACCAGAATATATAGAAAATACATTAATAGGAACAGTAAAATTATGATTTTTAAACCTAGCCGAAGCAAGTAAAAAAGTACTAAGATCTGATAATAAAACAGAAGGAACATCAACACCTACTAAAATACTACCAACAGAAATATTGAAAAAATATGAAATAGCTATAAGAGATGAATTTAGTAGTGTAACAACAGAAGAAGAAGAAGAAGAAGAAGAAGAGCAAAATAAAGACAAAGATATAAATAGAAATTTAATGTTAAAACTAGCAATATGTAATATGTGTTATATAGATGAGTATACGTGCGCATTTAAAGAATATTATTATAAAGGAACATATAATATAGAAGAAAGTAAAGAAATAAGAAGATTATATTTTAGTAAATTACCTAAACCATTTAGTTCAAAAATAATAAAGAGTTGGGATGAAGCAAAAATAGTAGATACCCTAGGAGCAATAATAAAATTTTTACAACAATGGTATAGAAATCTATGTGAAAAATATAGAGAAGAAACAAAAATGAAAAAAACATTAATAAGAAATTTAACATGTT
Organism: Capsicum annuum; assembly: GCF_002878395.1. Classification (NCBI taxonomy): domain Eukaryota; kingdom Viridiplantae; phylum Streptophyta; class Magnoliopsida; order Solanales; family Solanaceae; genus Capsicum; species Capsicum annuum. Next base: position 457 of record NW_025894114.1, on the reverse strand, counting down.
GCAAAGATAAAATAGCACCTCAATTTGGATGTGAAGAAAGGTATTATAAGAAAAGAAAAAGACATAAGAAATATAAGAAATAAAAAAAATCAAAATATAAATATAAGAAACCAAGAAAAAGATATTATGTAAAAAATTATAAACATAAAAGACCATATAGAAAAAAGAAATCTATAAAAGAATGTATTTGTTATAATTGTGGAAAACTAGGTCATTTAGCTAGAGATTGTAAATTACCAAAAAACTCAAAAAAAACAAATATCAGAAATAAAAATAGAAAATATAGAATATATGTAGATAGATTATATAGATTATGAACTAGAAAATGAAGATAGTATATATGAAATTTTGGAGAATGAAACAGATTATGAAATAGATAGTGAATTAGATGAATCAAATGACTGAAGAAGATATAAAAATGAATCAAATAACTGAAGAAGATATAAAAATAATAACA
>NW_025894113.1:0-2230 GCF_002878395.1 Capsicum annuum | reverse complement strand
GTAAATAAAGATAGTATAATAACTCAAAAACCATTAACATATAATTTTGATGATTTAAAGGAATTTAAAATACACATAGATGAACTATTAGGAAAACAATATATACAGAAAAGTAATAGTAAACACACTAGCCCAGCATTTATAGTAAATAAACACAGTGAACAAAAAAGAGGGAAAAGCAGGATGGTTATTCACTATAGAAACCTAAATGCAAGAACTATAACATATAATTACCCAATACCAAACAAGATATTAAAAATAAGATAAATACAAGGATATAACTATTTTAGCAAGTTTTATTATAAGTCAGGATTTTATCACTTAAAACTAGAAGAAGAATCTAAAAAGCTAACTGCATTTACAGTACCACAAGACTTTTATGAATGGAATGTACTACCATTTTGATATAAAAATGCACCAGGAAGGTATCAACATTTTATGAATAACTATTTTAAACAATTACCTAATTATATAGTATACATAGACGATATATTATTATATTCAAAAATTAAAGAGGAAGATCTAAAATTATTAGAAAAATTTATAAGTATAATAGAAAATTCAGGAATAAGCCTAAGTGAGAAAAAGGCAGAAATAATGAAAAACCAGATAGAATTCTTAGGAATACAAATAGATAAAAACGGAGTAAAAATGCAACAACATATAGTACAAAAGATAATAAATTCAAAAGAAGAGTTAGATACAAAAAAAAATTTCAATCATTCTTAGGATTAGTAAACTAAGTAAGCGAATATATACCAAAACTGACAGAAAATTTAAAACCACTACAAAAAAAAAAATAAAAAAGGACGTAGAATATAATTACAATGAAGAAGACAAAAATCAAGTACAAAAAATAAAAATACTTTGTAAAAAACTACCTAAATTGCAATTTCCAAATGAAAACAAGAATTTTATATATATAGTAGAAGAAGATGCAAGTGAGTATAGTTATGGAGGGGTACTCAAATACAAATATGAGAATGAAAAAATAGAACATCATTGTAGGTATTATTGAGGAACATTTAATGAAATAGAAATAAAATGGGAAATAAATAGGAAAGAATTATGTTCATTATATAAATGTTTATTAGCATTTGAACCATATATCGTAAAATTTATTGTGCGAACAGATAATACACAGGTACGATGGTGGCTAACTAAGAAAATATAAAATTCAGTTACAACAAAAGAAATACGGAGATTGGTATTAAATATATTAAATTTTACATTTACAGTTGAAATAATTAGCACTAACAAGAATGTTATTACAGACTACATATCATGACAAAGCTACACAGACGGACATAGCAGAAAAAGATACACTAGAAGAAATACTCAAAACCCTAACTACAGTATGGGCAATGAGGTAGAAAAGCTAAAGATTAATGAAGATAAACTAAAGTCTAAAGCTATAAGTCAGCAGCATGACTATAAAAATGCAGAGCTACGTCGATCGAAAAACATAAAAAATCCAGAGCTAAAAGGAGACGTTGAGATAATCCATAAAACCCATAACCTTTATCAATCTACAGCTACAGGTACAAGCAAAGGAGTTAATAAACAAGGATTGAACCTGAACAAATATAAACCATTTATAACAAAAATACAAAAAGACCCTTTATTCATACCCCCACAAACTACTACATATTTAGAAAGTCTAAACCGAGATAAAAAAGCCTATAACCATATAACCAGATCATATATAGGAAATATCCACAAAATACAAACTTACCTAAACCTCAAACCCAGAGCCACAAATATCCAAGAACCAAACCAAGACTATATAACCCAAAAGTTACAAGGATACAACAAGCTAATTGCACTCCCAAATACCAGTACAAACCTAGTTAAAACTTGTTTCAGTTATGGATTACTTAATACCGTATGTACCCAAGATGGAAGTGAATTACCAGCTATACCAAAAATATGCAAAGCATTTATAACCTACAAAAAGATAACCAAAGGAAATTTATTTTTCATAAATTTTTATATTGCTCCAGCAGAAATATTATATGATGAAATCAAACCAGTTATACAAGTTATAAAAATTGGATTGACCAGAGATATGATCATACCAGAAGACATTGGAAATCAACCAGAAATACCTAAAGTAAAGATACCATATTTCTATGCAAACAAGCAAATTATTAGAATATCTACTATTATTCAAGAACTAACAAATAATTATCTCAATGGAAACCCGATATGGAGCTATTATTCAAGAGAC
>NW_025894112.1:0-1722 GCF_002878395.1 Capsicum annuum | reverse complement strand
ATTGATTGTTGATATGAAACGTGATATTATTATGAGACATTGAAATGAATAGGCCAATGTAGGTTCGGGTAGTCAAATTAAGGACTAAGCTCTGTTTGATTGAACGTTTGAAATTTCGTGGAATGTTTGAAATTTTGTTGAATAGTTCGATTTTCTCGCACTAAAAATATATTTATTTGGCCGGGGAATGCCTCTAGGTATTTGTATTGATTTATCTGGGGAGTTCCCTGACGTATCATGTACGAAAAGGAGGTTCGTGATCAAGGCCCGGAACATCGGGTAAAGAATCGGAGCATAGTTTAGGATTAATTTAGAATAGGATTTATATTTTTGCATTTTTTTATGTTGGACTGTATAATTGGACTGGATACTATATTTTTTTTTCATTTTGTTTTGTTTGTTTGTTGATTGTTTTACATGTTTTTGTGTGGTTTGTACATTTATAGTGTCAAATTAGCCAATATCCTCCACCAAGCGACCGTGGTCAAACCACGGGTCCAAGGGGTGCCTAACACCTTCCCCTCAGTCAACAGAATTCCTTATCCGAAATCTTTGTTCGCAAACCAGTTTAAACAGTCAAATAGTTTTGAAAAGGATTTTTCAATGGTGACTTGGCACACCAGATTATGCCAAGTGGCAACTCTAATTACGAATTTAAAGACAATCCTTTTTGAAACAAATCGTTTTCTTTTGTCACTTAACAATAAAAACCCTTTTGATCTTAAAACGAATTCTTTTCGATTAAAAAAAAGGGGCATGACATAAACTACACTCATGAGGTTTAGGATAGCCCCAAATACCTCAATTACTCGAAAATGAAACTTACACCCTTGAATTCTTGCGGAAGGAATCTTGGATTCTTTTGCTCTAATTAAGGGTTTGGTGATGAAAAGTGAAAAAATAATGTCCTTTTGGGGTCTTAATCCGTCACTTGGGTTCTTGGGGGCAAGAGTAAACGACTAAAATGTCCTTTGGGATTTAATTTACGGATTGAAAAGAATATTACATCGCATCGCAGAGATAGACACGGTAACTTAGTCCCGCATTATGGTGCTATCGCAGCAGCTTATTGGTTCTGATGAAAATGATCATAACTTTTCGCTTGGGTGTCATATTAAGACAAAATCGGTATCGTTGGATAACTAATTCAATTATCTACAATTTGGTGGGTCTTGAGCTGAAAAATTCCATATATGTCAAAAGTTATACGCGTTAAAAGTTTACCCTTGTAGAATCAAATACAAAAATTTGGCCGAATCAAAGGCTCTTAGCTCAACTTTGTTCTAAAGTGATTCCGATGAAATATTTTCATCTCATATGCACTTCACACACTAGGATAAAAATCATGACACATGCATTCAAATATAAATCATGGGATTGGAGTTTACACACGTAGGAAAAACGCTTCAATGTCTAGCCCAAAAATGCGGGATGTTACATCAAAGGTCCAAATGGAGGACAAACATGAAAATGGATTTTTATATCAACCAAACTTTGACCGCTAAAGTGATCTGGTCTACATGACTAGCCCCACTAAAGAGGTTAAGTGCCCATTTTAGCAGTAGACAGTGGGTCATGCATGACCGCTAAAGCAGTGCTTTGCCTTTTAAGCAGCCATCGCTAAAGAGGCTGCACCAGCTTTCGACTAAGTTGCAAAGTTGTTAGTTGATCCTTCGAAATTCATTTGGAATTTAGTAAACTTAAATGAATTATGCTACAAGG
>NW_025894111.1:62124-65252 GCF_002878395.1 Capsicum annuum | reverse complement strand
GCGTGTTATCTGCGTCTGAGAGAGTATGTGTGTGTCGTGTAAATGGTGAGGGTGAGTGTAGATATGAAGAAAGGAAGAAGATGAGTGTGTATTGTGTATGTTAATGGAGTGGTTCATTTTTTTGGAGAAGAAAGGAAAAATTTGAGATGTGCTCTCTGTGTTTTTTGGTTGCTGATGGTGCCCTCCCCTGTGAGTATGTGTGTAATTATGTATATATATTAAAATGGTGGGGTCCATGGGTAGGGGGTAGGGTAGGTGGGGGTAGAGTGATGTGTTTTATTTTGATTGGGTAGGTTGTTAGAATATTAGGATGAGACAAAATTAGTTAGGGGTTGTTATTTTTGTCATTTTGTGGAGGGATTATCACACGGGTGAGGGGACACGGTAGGATAAGGTAAACAATGGGTAAAAACGATATCGGGGAGGGACGAAATTAGGACGTCTACATCATGCCCCCTTTGAATGTAAACACAAAGTGTTTTCAGGCAAAGAAGTAGACAGCGAGACCAAATTTTTTACCCAACCATTATTCAAAGAAAGAACAGAAGGAAGAAGGACAACCGGGTCTTGACTTGACATCCTTCCTACCCAAATTATGAGAGAATCAAGTCACGGATATTTCAAAGGATTGGAAAAGGTGGACTATACCGAGTTGGAGAGTCGAGTGAGGTTCCGTCGAGGTTCCGGTCTGCGGCTCTGTCATTACATCAAAATGAAAATTACAAGTTAAAACATAAATGAAATTACAAAAATCCTATCTATACAGCTTCTGTTGGCTTTTGACTCGACTTTTATCACCCTATTCTTCAAGCGGGCTCCTGACTTGTAATTTCTTCCAACTTGTTGCTTGGCTTTCAATTGCTTCGCTTTGTTGCTTGACTTTTTGTTTCTTCGCCCTATTCTCCAGGCGGGCTCCTGACTTGCTATACATTACTTTGTTGCCTGACTTTTCATTTCTTCACTCCGTTCTCCAAGCGGGCTCCTGACTTGTTATTTCATCACCCTGTTCTTCAGACGGGCTCCTGACTTGCTATTTCATCACCCTGTTCTTCAGGCGGACTCCTGAAACCCAAAATTAAAACTAGCACGAAAATTATCCCAAACAAAGATTATAGTAAAGTAGTATTTCATTTTTCAAAGCGTTGTCCCATTTTCCAGGAGGATCCTGACATAAGGTAAAATCCTATTTTTCAGGAGGATCCTGAACATAAAGTAAAATCCCATTTTTCGGGAGGGTCCTGAACAGAAAGTAAAATCCCATTTTTCAGGAGGGTCCTGAACAGAAAGTAAAATCCCATTTTTCAGGAGGATCCTGAACAAAAAGTAAAATCCCATTTTACAGGAGGGTCCTGAACAGAAAATAAAATCCCATTTTTCAGGAGGGTTCTGAACAGAATTTAAAATCCCATTTTTCAAGAGGGTCCTGAACAGAATTTAAAATTCCATTTTTCAGGAGAGTCCTGAACATAAAGTAAAATTCCATTTTTCAGGAGGATCCTGACTAGAAAGTAAAATCCTATTTTTCAGGAGGGTCCTGAACATAAAGTAAAATCCTATTTTTCAGGAGGGTCCTGAGCAGAAAGTAAAATTCCATTTTTTCAGGAGGGTCCTGAACAGAAAGTAAATCTCATTTTTCAAGAGGGTCCTGAACAAAAAGTAAAATCCCATTTTTCAGGAGGGTCCTGAACAGAAAGTAAAATCCCATTCTTCAGGAGGGTCCTGGACAGAAAGTAAAATCCTATATTTCAGGAGGGTCCAGAACAGTAAGTAAAATCCCATTTTTCAGGAGGGTCCTAAACAGAAAGTAAAATCCCATTCTTCAGGAGGGTCCTGAACAGAAAGTAAAATTCCATTTCAGAAAGTAAAATCCCATTTTTCAGGAGGGTCCTGAGCAGAAAGTAAATTCCCATTTTTCAGGAGGGTCCTGAACACAAAATAAATTCCCATTTTTCAGGAGGGTCCTGAACAGAAAGTAAAATTCCATTTTTCAGGGGGGTCCTGAACAGAAAGTAAAATCCCATTTTTTAGGAGGGTCCTGAACAGAAAGTAAACTCTCATTTTTCAGAAGGGTCCTGAACATAAAGTAAAATCTCACGGATGTGCATTTCCAATGATAGCTGAATTAAGTGAAGCGAATTTGCCCCTATATCAACAAAGAAAATTTGTCAGTTACAAACTTAGTGGTGGCTTGCAGATCTTGGCTTCTCAGGTATCTGTCTAGCACTCGTTCCTTTCATCTTTGTTCCAAATCGCTAACACCCATGTCTTGCCGCACCATCGTCCCGGATCCAGATTGAGGGGAATGAGTTCTGACTCAAACAATGGGTTTCCCTTTTACCATGCCCCTGAGGTGCACTATTTTCCCAAATCTGAATGTTTCCACGAATACAACAGCCTGTCGGTTGATAGACTTCCTTTTTTTCATGTTGAATTATGATCATATTTCTTTCCTGGGATGTTCCTTGGCTTTTCCTCATATAATTGGAAAGACTGGTAGTAAATTTTAAAATCTTTTCTCGCTCGTTTTGACACAGACTTGACTTAACATGTAAAGAAATGATGGTGACTTTTATTTTGATAAATGATATAAAAAGACAAAAAGCATGAAAAATGTAAATGAAAGAAAAGGACAATGTCCCATATTCAAAAAGAAAACTTATCTGAATACGACAACCAACTCCAATGAGTATGACATACATTTTGGATTGAGCTGCCTGATCTTTCTATCCAAACTCCCAATTTATTGTCGATTTCGTGCCTTTTACCGCTGAGCCGCTACTTCAAATCCATTGGACTCATACATCACATTCGATTGATGTTATCTTAAAAGACCTTCATCAACAAATCTCTTTTTTTTCACTTTTTGCTTTTTCTCTTGAACTCTCCATCGTCTTACGGTGCCCGTGAGGGTTTTCACCAATAAGACTCTCTCATTTTTATTTCTCTGCACTCCCTATCGCCTTATGGTGCCTGCAAAGGTTTTCACCAATAAGACTCTCTTATTTTTATTTCTCTCCACTCACCATCGCCTTATGGTGCCTGCAAAGGTTTTCACCAATAAGACTCTCTCATTTTCATTTTCTCTCAACTCACCATCGCCTTATGGTGCCTGCAAAGGTTTTCACCAA
>NW_025894111.1:48300-62024 GCF_002878395.1 Capsicum annuum | reverse complement strand
TGCAGGCACCATAAGGCGATGGTGCCTGCAAAGGTTTTCACCAATAAGACTCTCTCATTTTCATTTTCTCTCAACTCACCATCGCCTTATGGTGCCTGCAAAGGTTTTCACCAATAAGACTCTCTCATTTTCATTTTCTCTCAACTCACCATCGCCTTATGATGCTCACGGAGGTCTTCACCAATAAGACTCTCTCATTTTTGTATTTCTTTCCTGATTTCTTATGCTGAGGAAGACAAACGGTACTTCACAATGTATCATCATATCCATTGCATGCTTAGCCTTAACATTATCAAAAATTGATCTGAAGGACTTTCTTTGGTTGTAACTTGGCTTTTGGTTAAGGTTAGAGAAGATGGTAAGAAGCTCAAACGATACTTGAAGTGGGGTGGGACTTACAACTTTTGGAATCAACTCAAACAACACATTAACTCATGCCCCAGCTTTGTTGACTGGGTGAATCTTAGATCTTTATTTGGTTGGACCGAGCCCGAAATAGGGCAGCCTACGTATCTCACTCCTGAGAGAGGAGAATCAGGTCGGACGTAGTTCCATCAGCTTGTTCTTTGTTTTGATTTGATTTTTTTTTCTTTTATTCTTATTTCCTTGACATTTATCTTTGACTCCATTATGATTTCAAAAGAGGGTTATGAAAGAAAATTAAAACAAAGCTCAAACGGGTAAACAAAGAATGACACAATGTTTGGATAGAATAGTAAAATGCCTTCATCATATCAATCTTAAAAAATGCAAGTACTAAACATGCAATAAAATCAACAAAGGATCAAATATCATACGTAATATCTTTTGACCGCATCAGCATTGATAGCCATTTCTGCCATTTTGCCTTCAATATCTTTCAAATATAAGGCTCCATTGGGCAACACTTTCTTCACAACAAAGGGACCTTGCCAGTTAGGGAAGAACTTGCCTTTCGCTTCAACCTGGTGAGGAAGGATACGTCTTAATACCAATTGACCAACTTCAAAATTTCTGGGACGGACCTTTTTGTTATACGCTCGAGCCATCCTTCTCTGATACAACTTGCCGTGACACACAGACGTTAGCCTTTTTTCCTCAATCAAACTCAAATATTCTAGTTGGGGTTTTACCCATTCATCATCATTAATCTCTGCTTCTACAATGACTCGAAGAGAGGGAATTTCAACTTCTGCAGGGATGATTGCTTCTGTCCCATACACTAATAAATATGGAGTTGCCCCTGTTGAAGTGCGAACAGTGGTGCGATAACCTAGCAATGCAAACGACAACTTTTCATGCCACTGTCTAGACCCTTGCACCATTTTTCGTAGTATCTTTTGTATGTTCTTATTGGCGGCTTCTACAACATCATTGGCTTTTGGGCGATATGGAGTAGAATTTCGATGTGCGATCTTAAATTGTTGACATACTTCTTGCATCAAATGACTATTGAGATTGGCAACATTATCTATAATGATCATCTTAGGAATTCCAAATCTACAAATGATATTGGCATGAACAAAATCTACCACAGCCTTCTTTGTCACTGACTTGTAAGTTACTGCTTCTATCCACTTTGTGAAGTAGTCAATGGCTACCAAAATAAACCTATGTCCATTGGATGCCTTCGGCTTAATCGGTCCAATCACATCCATTCCCCAAGCCACGAACGGCCATGGAGCGGCCATTGCATGCAACTCAACAGGAGGAGAACGTATCAGATCACCGTGTACCTGACATTGATGACACTTTCGAACAAATTGAATAGAATCCCTTTCTATAGTAAGCCAGTAATAACCTGCTCGAAGAATCTTCTTTGACAAGACATGACCGTTCATATGCGACCCACATATTCCAGAGTGTATTTCGACCATGATTGACGAGGCTTGTTTTACATCTACACACCTTAAAAGTCCCAGATCTGGGGTCCTCTTATACAAGATTCCCCCACTTAAGAAAAATCCACTAGCCAAATGCCTAATAGTCTTCTTTTGATCGTTGGTGGCATATGATGGGTATTCTCCTGACTGAATGTACCGCTTGATATCCAAGAACCAAGGTTCTCCATCGACCTCTTCTTCAACCGCATTACAGTAAGCATGCTGATCACGACTCTGTATATGCACTAGATCGATGTAGGCTTTATCAGGATGTTGGAGCATTGAAGACAGAGTGGCTAAAGCATCAGCAATTTCATTATGAATCCTTGGAATATGCCTAAATTTTACTAACATAAACCGTTGACATAGCTCCTGCAAGCATTGTCAATACGGGATGAGCTTCAAATCTCGAGTCTCCCAATCGCCTTGAATTTGATGAACGAGCAAATCTGAATCTCTAAACACCAATAATTCTTACACTCTCATATCAACAACTAACCTCAAACTAAGAATGCAGGCTTCATACTCTGCCATATTATTAGTACAGTAGAATCGAAGTTGTGCTGTTACCGGAAAATGTTGTCCTGATTCAGAGATAAGAACCGCACCTATTCTGACTCCTTTCATATTGACAGCTCCATCGAAGAATAACTCCAACCTGGATCAGTATCTATAACGACTTCATCGACACACGACACTTATTCGTCCAGAAAATATGTCTTTAATGGCTCGTACTCTTTATCGATGGGATTCTCAGCAAGATGATCTGCCAAGGCTTGGGCTTTCATGGCGGTTCGAGTCACATATACAATGTCGAACTCGGTAAGCAATATTTGCCACTTTACCAATCGACCCGTTGGCATAGGCTTCTGAAAGATATACTTTAAAGGATCCATGAGGGGGATGAGATAAGTAGTATGGGATGAGAGATAATGCTTCAACTTCTGTGCTACCCAAGTTAGGGCATAACACGTCCTTTCAAGAATAGTATACCTGGCCTCATATGTGGTGAACTTCTTGCTAAGATAATAAATAGCCTGCTCCTTTTTGCCTGTGGCATCATGTTGACCCAGGACACAACCGAAAGAATTATCCATGACCGATAAATATAAGATCAAAGGCCTACCAGGATCCGGGGGTACCAGCACAGGCGGATTTGACAAATATCTTTTGATTCGATCGAACGCTTCCTGACATTCTTCAGTCTATTTTACCGCAACACTCTTTTTCAGTAACTTGAATATGGGCTCACAAGTGGTTGTGAGTTAAGCAATAAACCTGCTAATGTAGGTCAGTCTACTAAGCAAACTCATTACCTCCGTTCTATTCTTAGGCGGGGGTAAATCCTGAATGGCTTTGATTTTTGAGGGATCTAATTCAATTCCCCGACGGCTGACTACAAACCCCAACAGCTTTCCAGATGGAACTCCAAATACACATTTTGCCGGGTTGAGTTTGAGATTATACCTACAAAGCCTTTTAAAGAACTTTCTTAATTCTTTAACATGTTCGGCCTGACTTTTTGCCTTAATAATCATATCATCCACGTAGACCTCAATCTCCTTATGCATCATATCATGAAAAATAGTGGTCATGGCTCTCATGTATATTGCTCCAGCATTCTTCAAACCGAACGGCATCACTCGATAATAATAAGTCTCCCACGGTGTGATAAAAGACGTTTTCTCTGCGTCGTCATCATCCATAATGATCTGGTGATATCCGACATAGCAATCCACAAAAGAGGCGACCTCGTGTTTAGCACAGTTGTCTAACAAAATGTGAATGTTGGGCAGTGGAAAATCATCTTTCGGACTGGCTTTGTTCAAATCACGGTAATCAACACACACTCGAATTTTGCCATCTTTCTTTGGTACGGGAACAACATTGGATTGCCACATGGGATAGCGAGCCACTCGAATTACTTTGGCTTCAAGTTGTTTCATGATTTCCTCTTTGATTTTAATACTTACATCTGTTTTAAACTTCCTCAACTTCTGTTTGACGGGAGGGAACGCGGGATCAGTTGGCAATTCGTGAGCCACTAATTCAGTGCTTAAACCAGGCATATCATCATAAGACCATGCAAAAACATCCTTATAATCAATTAATGCTTGAATCATTCCATCTTTTAGTTGTGGCAAAAAATGTACACTGATTTTAGTTTCTTTAACATCTTCTTGATCCCCTAGATTTATTGGCTCAGTCTCATTCAAATTAGCATTCGGTTTGTCTTCAAACTGTTCCAACTCTTTGCTTATTTCTTCTAGTGTTTCTTCTTCATCATATTCCCCATCCTGCTCCATTACATCTTGATTAGTTTGGATTTTAAGATCAGGCTGAAAATTCCGCATGCATGTCATGTCATTAGAATCTGCATAAAGAGAACTGTGTAAGAAAGAAAAACAAAATATATTAGACACGAAACAACAGGGACATTGCATTTCATTAAATAAAAGATAGAAGGGTTTAAACATAGATGCCAACATAACATAAAACAACTAAAATCCGAATTACAACCCTGAAATAACTCGGATAAATAGAAAGAAAAATCAAATAAACTACCAAAACTCCCTCCTGACGGGGAGAGGGAGTGACTTTCCAATTATTGAGCCGGACAACTGGACCTATGAATTGCACGTCTGCCATACTGGTACCTTCTCCTACTTCAACCATATCAACTTTAATACAAAGGTTCTGGAAGTCATCAAACAATTCAATATCAAATTCCACATGCTTCGTGACACCACTCTTAACAAATGATTCGCTGAGTAGTGGCATTTGGCGAGGGAGTGACCATATTTCCTTTTTTCTTCCCTTGACTTTCTTCAGATCTTCAGCTGTAGGCTCAAATCCCAGACCAAACATGCCCACATTCTCACTCGGATATATGGGATGAACTATCCCATGTGGAGATGCTCCCAAACCCTTTCCTAGCTCAAATCCGTATTTCCAAAGTTCACTCACCATCATGATAGAAGCAGAAGACAATTGCGGTCCCGGTATAGCCTGTCATTCAAGGATACGATTCACTTGCACTGTATCAAAAATTTGATAGACGGATATCTTCTCTACGTTATTTGCTTCAATAAGAGACAAGGGAGAATCTTCGTAGGCTGACAAATATCCTTCACCATGAATAACTACTTCTTGCCTGTTATGCTCAAACTTAACCATTTGGTGCGGTGTAGATGCAACCTTCTTGGCCTTGTGGATCCACGGCCTTCCCAACAACAGATTGTAAGAGGAGTTTACATTCAATACTTGAAACTCTATGGCGAACTCAACAGGCCCTATGGTCAACATTAGTTCTATTTCGCCAATGAAATTTGATTTTGCACCATTGAAAGCCCTAACACATACATTATTGTGCCTGATCCTGTCAGCACCAATATTCAACTTTTGCAAAGTAGAAATAGGGAAGATATTTGCACCTGAACCTCCATCAATCATAACATGAGTGACGTATAAATCTTCACACTTCACTGTAATGTAAAGGCCCCGGTTATGCCCTGTACCTTCAACAGGCAATTCATCGTTAGAAAAGCTGATCCGATTGACCTCAAAGATTTTTCCAACCATTTTATCGAGTTGGTTGATTGTAATCTCCCTTGGAACAGATGCTTCATTTAATACCTTCAGTAAGACATCACGATGCTCCTTGGAGTGCAACAGCAAAGATAAAAGGGAAATTTGAGCAGGGGTTTTCTTCAACTGGTCTAATATTGAATACTGTGGCAATTTCATCTTTTTCAAAAATTCTTCGGCTTCTTTCAGTGATAGGCTTTTTGATAGATGACGGTCCACTCGTAGTTGGCTTGGACTTTCTTAAGCTTTCAGGCACGAAGTATCTTCCTGACCTAGTCAACCCTCCTACCTCATCTACATCTTCCAAAACTTCTTTCCTGTGATAGGTCATCACAGTCTGCCCATAATTCTAGGGAACCCTTTTCGTATCAACTATCGGAGGTTGGGTCACCGGTTTGAGGACAATAGGCGCTGCCAGTGCTCCTTTTACCGTCAAGATGTCCCACCACTGTCAACTTAGGTTTATCCTGACTTGAATCAACATACCTTCTGGCGCCTTGTATTGTTATCAGGGGTTTCTTTATGCTTTCTTAGGCTTTATCTTCTCTCATTCCTTCCCGGTTCAATGACATTACTTTCAAAGACTCCGCTACATTTACCAATTTCTCCTCAATGGTCTGTATCTTGACAATAGGCTTATAACCCCTCGAAGACTCTTTCCCATCATATATCAATTCTAATATATTGGCTTGAGCATGGGTTGGCAGCGGATTTTGGTTAATGTTTGGACCCTCCGAGGCCTGGAACAAGATCTGATTTATGTCAATTAAATCTTGGACAACTCTCTTTAAATGCCAGCATTTATCGATGTCATGGCCTGGCATATCAGAACAGTACGCACACCTTAAAGAATAATCGAGATTCTTCGGTGGTGGGTTTAAAAGCCTTTCTTGGATTGGGCTTAAAACCTTCAATTTTCTCAACCTATCAAACAAACTAGCATATGACTCTCAAAGAGGTGTGAATTGATTTTTGACCGCCTTCTCCTTCTTATACTCGGGCCTAGGCTGAAAACTGGGTCTGGAGGGGTTTTGGTATTTAGTGGAGCGAATGGGAGATTTTGTGGAGCTTGCGGGCGCCACTACAGGTAAGAAGGGGTTTGGGCATATGGTTGCGCGCTATATACTGGATATGGGGGTAGTGGAATGAAATATAAAGGGTTTTGTGGAGGGTAGTAATGGTGGGGAGGAATATATGGAGTTTGGGCGTACACTTGGGCTTGGGATTGGGGATAGTGGCGAGGTGGTCTTTTGGGATAGGAATGGGTTCCAGCTACGCCAGTTGCCACGTCCTCTTTCTTCTTTTTACCTCCAAATACGCCAGATCCACCTTGAATTGCTTGTGTGGTGGCTTTTACCGCAGCAAAACTCACTATTCGGCCGGTCTTAATTTCGTCCCTTATCATCTCCCCCATTTTGAGGACTTCCATAAAAGACTTTCCCGTTGCTGGAAGTAAATGTTGAAAATAGGTCTCATCCTGCACCTGAATGAAAAATTCTACCAACTTACTTTCTTTCATTGGAGGCTTTACCCTGGCGGCCTGTTCACGCCACCTTATCGCGTATTCTCTAAAACCTTCAGTGCTCTTTTTCTTCATGTTGACCAAGGATTTTTCGTCTGGAATCAGGTCGATATTGTACTGAAAATGTTGAACAAATTCAGAAGCCAAATCATTCCAGCTGTTTCATTTATCGATATCTCGATCAATAAACCATTCTGAGGCCAAATTTGAAAGACCTTCGCCAAAGAAGGCCATGAGTAGTTCTTCTTTTCCTCCTGCAGCCCTCAACTGGTTGCAATAACGTCTCAAGTGTGCAACGGGATCACCGTGTCCTGCATACTTCTCGAACTTAGGCATCTTAAAACCGGGGGGAAGATTGATGTCTGGGAACATGCAAAGATCTTTATAGGAAACACTTCTATAATCTCCGATCCCTTGAAAATTCCTTATAGCCTGTTCTATACTCTTCAGTTTTCGGGCTATGATATCCTGTTCCTCTGCTACGACAGGTTTCTTCGTATCAAATGGAAATGCAGGCGGCTGAGTGTACCCATACGGTTCATTCATTTGCAAAGTAGGCTCCGGGAAATAATACTGACTATCTGGAACCTTCAGTACTGGCTCACTAGCAGGCCTAGGAAGCCTCATTATGGGACGCACAACATATATGGGAGTTTAATGTGGTGGCGGAGCCACGAATACTGGTGTGATCGGTGGCGCTGGCTGAGCAGCTGGTCTTGATTGGAGAGCGGCCAAGGACACACCAGAACTGCCAGGATAATAATGTCGCAGAGTGAATCTTGGCTCGTGCTCTGGTGACTCAGTAGGAATAGAGAATTGCGCCTGAGAGAGCGGTGGGCAGTTAGAGATATTCTCAAGACCTTCAGAGAGCGGAGGAGAAGGCATTCCGCTGGCCCATGCACAGTGTAAATCTATCAATTATTGTCTGAGCCTTACTACCTCATCATTGTGTTCAGAACTTTCTTCCCTGTGATCCTGATCCGGGTCAATGAGCGAATTTTCAATCTCCCTGCTAGCCATGGCGAGCTTTGTTTTGGATCTAGTGAAGTATGGGTGACTAGCCGGAGTGCTGCAAACCTACCACTTTATCTGAAAGAACATGCTCATCAAAGATTACATCCGTTAGGATTAGGCATACAATCAAGCATGGGAATCACATTGGTAAAATTGTCCTAAATTCATGTTCATTTCTATCAGCTTTTGAGGGTAGCGCGGTCATTTTAACATCATCCTGATTTTTGTCTACACTTTTTTTTTATTATTACTATATTAATATATTTTTTCGTATCTATCTCTGTTCTTTTATTTTCTCTCGTTATCTACCTTTATTTTATCATTCTTTATGGCTTTTGTTTTTTCTTTAAAAGAGGAAAAATAATAAAAAACAACTAAACAAAATGATTAGATCGAACCCAAAAGTAGGTTGCCTACGTATCATGTTGTACATGAATCAGATCTTGCGTACTTCGGATAGCATGTGCATAAACATTACCCACTTTTTTCTTTTTACAAAAACGAAAATAAATAAACAAAGGAAAGACGTAACATCATAACCTTGTGAAGAAAGAAAACAACAAAATGTAAAAAAAGTTTGGGACTATTGTAAAACTAAACAACGAATACGAAACAACATTATAGACCC
Source organism: Capsicum annuum (assembly GCF_002878395.1). Lineage (NCBI taxonomy): Eukaryota > Viridiplantae > Streptophyta > Magnoliopsida > Solanales > Solanaceae > Capsicum > Capsicum annuum. Next base: position 53,410 of record NW_025894111.1, on the reverse strand, counting down.
CTAAGATGACATAGGTGAAATTACTAATAAAGACTCTAATACCAAAAACAACTTGACTTCGACTTAAAACAGACACCACCCTACAATGACAGACACATAAAATACTCAAACTGAATAAAGATAAGAAGTGCTCTTTAAGACTGGTGCTCTGCGTGATGACCCTGGCTGATATGGACCTGCCTCTGAAGTTCTTTTTCTCCCATTCAAGCTTTGTAGCATATCTTGTAAAGACACCCTGATACCGAGGAAGAAGCTTCCGGCCCGTATTCCCACTTCATGAGGAGTGCACTTGGAAAGATTATTCCGACACCTTTCTACCGTCTTGAACAAATCTGCTAGCTGAACCCTCAGTGTTTCCACTTTGGACCCTACACTTTCATCCTGATAATCGTCTACTATGCATTCTTCCTGTATTCTCCCTCTAAGCTGCGCTGGTAAGGGTTGACTGATACCCCGAGGGATAGATTGAAGCCAGACCTCATATCCCTGAGTGTACCCCGGATTATCCAAACTTTCTTTGAGTGTGTCTACACCTAGCTTTGTCGTATGCTTCCAAAACTGCTCGTACTTGCTCTCACCTAAGGCTTGGCCCTTGAAGTACTCAACATCCTTCAGAAGATCCACTGCTGGTGGCACGTCCTGCAGCCTACCCAACTGGCACATCACCCTAGAAGGACTGTATGGTCTGGTGCAATTGAGCCCTAACATAACTAAAGGGAGCTGCGTCTGACAACTCAACAATACTATCTTTGGTTGAAGCCACAGATAAGTCCACAAAATGTTATCCTTGGTTCTCGACTCAAGAAATTTAATCCAAGCATCGAATCCCATGAGTAACGAGAATTTATCCAACTGCAGCCTGGAGTCCATGGCTTTCACTCGATTGGGAATACAACGATCTAACACGTCTGGTCTAACTAAAGAAGGCGCATGCAAATGCTCCATCATCCATAACTGCAATATCAGGTTACTGCCCTCAAAAAATCTCCTTCCCCCCTTTACTTCGGTTAAAGCCTTATATATTTCTGTTAAGATCATGGGTATGAGAGTGAACCTGCCCTTTGGATTAATGCCCCTGTCGTTTTGATCTCTATGAAATAGGGCCATCACCACAGATTACAAACGGGTATTAACACGTCTTTCTTCTAGGGGAAACACTAAAGTACCTAACAAAGCGAGGGTGAAGACTTCAAGACGCTTTCTCTCCCACTTCTCCTTAGTCATATGAAATTCATCCCTAAAGCAATCAAAACCTTCTGAGGGCCCGAATCTAGCGAACAAAAAATCTAGGGAAACCCACGAGTCACTTAAACAACCCAAACGGATACCCTTACTTTTTAAACCACAAGACTGCAAAAATCTTACACCAGTATGATTTCGTGCTCGGATCATATCCTTCTCGATATAGGGCAAATGCATCAAACCGGATATTTATGCCAAAGTAGGAGTCATTTCACATTCCCCAAACCTGAATACCAAACCACTCGGATCCCAAAAGGTCAACAAAGCCTCTGTTAAATCTGGACGAGGGGTAACATGTAGAAGTTCCGTGAGGTCACCTAATATTTTAACCAGTTCCTACTGATCAACATAGTTAAACATTTCTCACTATTTGATTAACTTTTTGGGCACTTTGACAACCATCAGAACTCTAGACTCGGTGGACAAATCCATCCTGTAATAACACACAAGACGTTATCTCAAAATTCGACAGGAGTAGAAGATTCCCAACCCTTGGGATTTTTGACGTAAACATATGTCGATGGGACAGACCACATCCATGACTCCAATTTGCCGATCAAAATTACTGAGCGAAATCAGTCTACTTGGCAAACAACTCTAGATTATGGAGTGAGAGACCTGGGCTAATACTAAGACAAAGGCCAACACAAAGAATACCGGACCCACCGAGGGTTGCCTACGTATCCCATCCCGAGAGAAGGGAATTAGGTATGCGTAGTTCATCCAGTTTGGACAATTAACGATTAACTAATAAATTGACCCTAACTTAAGAGATACTACCAAAACAAACAAATAAAAACTTTTTGGATTTTCAACTAGACACTTCAACTAAGACTGACACTACTAATTATGTAGAAAAATCTTTTTGGTATTTTGTTTATGACAAATAAGTATAAAAGGCAAACAAAACCCTCTTTTTTTTTTTTTTTTTGAATTTATGGTACTTTGAGAAGACAAATGCAAAACGTAAAAAATCTTTTTGAGTTTTTGAATTGTGAAGAACCAAAGCCATAAAGAATTCTAAAATAAACTACAACATTCCTCTTTTTTTTTTCATTCTTTTCGACGCACTTTTTCTATATTTTTTTTCTTTTTCGTTTTTGCCTACGCACCTTACTCCTAACAATTTTTTTTTTCAAAAATCAGTTCGTCAAATGACCATGTTACCCTTCAAATACAACAGTTAGCACGTAGGAATGCTTTAGATGGGAGTCTCCTACAAAGGGCCATGTGGGTCCCGCTAGGTCTCTGGATGATGCACATAAGCATGACCTAAAGGCTGACCTACGTTGTGGTTTACTAACAAGGCTGTTCGGGGGAGCGTATGGTCGATAGTGGCTGCTTTACTTTCCACCTACTCCATAACACCGACGGTTCCCCCCCTAAAATAAGGGTGACTCAACTAGAGGTTGTGTACAACACGTGTACTACGGACTTGTTGTAGAAAGAAGGCAGGGGGGTGGACTCATGATGCCAGATATAAAACGGTAACACATAAGATAAATACTATAATTAAAGAGCACGAAAAACACACAAAAGTGCAAACAATAACCCAAACAAAATCACAAACAAGCTTATACACTCGTAATGCCAAACAAAGCTGATACGATTCCAAAAATAGCTCGAATTCTGAAAACTTGACATCCAGTCCCCAGCAAAGTCGCCAAAAGCTGTCACACCCCTTTTACGTACTCCAAAAGATTTATATTTTTAAGTTCAAAAGGGTTTTATTATTTAAGTGACAAGAAATGAAAATTTGTTTTGGAAAATGATTATTTACATTTTTTACTCAGAGTCTCCACTTGGCATGATCTGATGTGCCAAGTCACCGTTAGATAATCCTTTTCAAAATCATTTGACTCTTTAAACTGGTTTGCGAACAGAGATTCCGGCTAAGGAATTCTGTTGACCAAGGGAAAGGTGTTAGGCACCTCTCGATCCCGTGGTTCAACCACGGTCGCTTGGTAGAGTGTATCAACTATTTTTGGCATTACGAAATGTACAAACCACACAAAAGAACGCAAAATAATCAAACAACAAACAAAACCATCCAAAAATGTAAAGTCCAGTCCAATTATACAGTCCAAAAATAAATAACGCGGAAATATAAATCTATTCTACCCTAGACTAATCTCCAATGCCTTACCCAATTCCGCGGACCTTCATCACGAACGTCCTCCGGGTACATGATACCCCAGGGCATTCTCCGGTGAATAAATACATATACAGATAATTCGGGGCATTCTCCGGTGAATAAATATATACAGATACTTCGGGGCATTCCCCGGTGAATAAATATATACAATTGAATTAAATACGATAAACTAGAAAGAAACATTCACACGCACATTCCAACATCCAACCAAACATCAATCTTAAATTCTTGCCTACCCGAACCTATATTGCCTATCCATTTCATTATGGCATAAGTCTATCACATTCACTGGTGTCGAATGGAACAAAAGACAACAAACCAACGTCAATCTACGTTCAACTTTTTATCAATTTCTCCATTCCTTCCCTAAATCCCCTTATCAATCCATTAAAACATGATCAAATTCATTCTTCAAACCATCAAAAATCGACCCACCAAACATCATGATCATAATAATCGACATCAACAAAGTCCAACAAAACATAATCACAAAACACATAATCACAACCAATTCAATATACCAAGATAAATAAAAGAGAGCGGGTTAAGGAAATGGACCTCACTGACACTTGCTTTTGTCGATAATAAAGAAGTCCGAAAACCAAAAAAAAAACCTCGAACAAGGAACCCCAACGACGAACATGCCAAATCAATAAACCGAGATCTCCGACCCAACAAATTTCAACCCAGAATAAGACCTTGATGTGAAAACCCAAAATCACGAATATTGATATGACTTGGTCGTGGAAACCCCCAGAAAGCAATATCGAATGAATCCCGCAATAGACAAAACCCGAAACACCCTAAAACTCCAATAAAAGAACTGAACTCGATAGAAATCAAATTCAGGCGAGCTGACAACGACAAAACCAGTTGGAATAGACCAGATTCCAGCTAGGTCTTGTCTCGATATCGAAATAAAATGAGGGATTTCTTTTTTTTGGCGATTTATGACTGATTCGGCCCAAAAATGATGACGGACATCAATTCTGATGCGGATATCAACAGAAAACATGAAAAAAAATCGGATTTCTCCCTATTTTCAGATCTCTTTGCCAAATCTCCATCTATTATCCCTCCATTTTTCGTCTCTCCCTTACTAAGTGTGTGTGTGCAAGTGTTTTCCAGCTAGAGCAAGTGTGTGTGTGTGTGAATCGTGAGGTCTATATGTGCATTAATGGTGGTTTCTCGATGGTGTGTGTATTTATTTTCTTGTGAAATTGTGCGTGTTATCTGCGTCTGAGAGAGTATGTGTGTGTCGTGTAAATGGTAAGGGTGAGTGTAGATCGGAAGAAAGGAAGAAGATGAGTGTGTATTGTGTATGTTAATGGAGTGGTTCATTTTTTTGGAGAAGAAAGGAAAAATTTGAGACGTGCTCTCTGTGTTTTTTGGTTACTGATGGTGCCCTCCCCTGTGAGTATAGGGGGTAGAGTGATGTGTTTTATTTTGATTGGGTAGGTTGTTAGAATATTAGGATAAGACAAAATTAGTTAGGGGTTGTTATTTTTGTCATTTTGTGGAGGGATTATCACATGGGTGAGGGTACACGGTAGGTTAAGGTAAACAATGGGTAAAAACGATATCGGGGAGGGACGAAATTAGGTGTCTACATATCTCTCACCCCATTTCTCTCAATATCATTACAAACCTTCATATATATATATATATATATATATATATATAGATAGATAGATAGATAGATAGATAGATAGA
>NW_025894111.1:0-48200 GCF_002878395.1 Capsicum annuum | reverse complement strand
TTAAATATAATCAATTACAAGAAAAAAAATACTTTTTGATGAGGAATCAATATCTCATCGGAGAAATATAAATTTTTCATTATTCTTTATTCAGAATTCTTTTTGCTAAAGTCAATGTGGTATTCATTTATTCTACTTGTTCAGTCTTTTTCTTCTTCTTTTTTCTGCTTAAATATCTTAAATTAGCGTTTAACTTAAAGATAACTATTATATTAACGATAAATTTAAAATTTTCACCAACTTACTGATCGATTCTTTAATTTAGTTTTTTCCACTCTATAAAACTCTAAGAAAAAAAATCACCAATAAAATTAAAAGAAAAGAGAATGAGGTTTTAAAGAAAAGTAATTGTGTAGATATTGATGATGGATTTGGTAGTGGTGGGTGTCAAACAAAAAGAAATTGAAGGTGATGAAGAATAAAAACTTGATAATGATAGTGGTGGTGGATTGCAAAGAAGAAGAAGAAGAAATTGAAGTGGTGTGGTGGTGGATTTGCTATTGACAGTGAAGAAAAAAAAATAAGCGGTGATGGTGATGGCCAGCTGACAGCGTATATGGTGTTTCCGATGAGATGAGAGATGGAGAGGGTGGGGTGGTTTATTGATGAAGAAGATATAATTATTGAAGGATTTTAATGGTTAATTAGGAATTAATTAGTGCCAAAATATAACTAATAAAAGAAAAAAAGGAAAAGAATGAAAAAAAATTATAAGATTTTTTAAATGGTGTTGATGTGGCGGGCGAGTGTAACACACCTCCCATTATGTGAATGGTTGAATGTGCGTCGGGGTTGAATTAAATTCACTTTTCGATAGTATAGGTGTGTATTAGGTCACTTCAATAGGTTAAGTGTGTATTCGACTTTTCGAGTATAGTTTAAGGTGGTTTTGATGACTTTTTCCATTTTCATTTTTCATGCATTTAGATTTTGTGACCCGAATTTTGTTGATCCGGTCCTGAAAAGATTGCGATGCGATCTATGTTTGAAATTTTTTTGGGTGGATCTCTGTTCCCGGAGCCCACCATTGATCCCGTTGGGGGTGCGGGGGTATGGACCTGTATGTTTTTGGGTTTAGAATTTATTTGTACACACGTATTATATAAGTGTGGTCTAGTAAATTGTTTTTGGCGATTTTAATATACGTCATTGAGACTTTCGTTTCCTCCATGTATTCTTCAAATTTTCTCCTCCTTTACCTGTGTTTTTTCTCATCAAAGATTTTTATGTAAAATCTGTGTGTTCTTCTTGTTTTAATTTATTTGTAGTATTACTTATTTCTATTCGTCCAATAACAGAGTTCATATTGAATTTATTACAAATAATTTAAATAAATAATTAAATCTTTCAAGAAAAGAAGGAGTAGAAAAGAAAGAAGTGAGCTAGGGAGATTCCAGAATTCATCTAAACAACTAAGAAAATAAATTTACAACTTCAAATCATGAGCCTTAATAGATTATGTTTCTCTTTTATATATAGACATCATCCCAAAATCTCAAATATAATTAGACATTTTTTCAAATAACCCTCAATCTTGGTTGAATTCATAACTCAGCCATTGAGTCAAACAACATATCTTTGATGTTCCTCCATCGGGACTCACGGGTGTTGCGGCCTACACTTGGGCCTATGGGGGGTAGCCCATGAAAATGTGATTTACCATCCACTTATTAAATTAATTAAGAAAAAACAACATAAATTTCAAATGTTTATAATTTAATAACAAAAAATTTCAATATTTTTACATAATTGCTGAAATTTTAGTTTTGAGTCTGTCGATATATATAATTATCTCTTGATACATCCGACAAAGACACATTTTTTGCTTTGTAAAGATATATAATTAGCTTTCGATATTTTTTTTTTGATTTTGGGTCTGTCGAGATACATAATATATCCAATGAAGTTATATTTTTTTCTTTGTAATGATACATAATTAGCTCCGAATATATTTTTTTGATTTTCTGTCCATCGAGATACCTATTAGCTCTTGATACATCCAACGAAGATACGTGATTAATTATAATCTTTGTAATTACTTTAATTTGTAAGAATAAAAATTTGTGAAAATATTATAAGTTAAGATGTATGTTTATGTTATTTTTCCATAAATTAATTTCACAGGTACTCTATATCAAGTTTTTTTAGGAATTGCATTCTCTGAATAATTGAAACCAAAGAAATTTCAGTTCGGCCTACGATCCCTCGGTCCACGTTTAATTAGCATATATTCCATACATCGAATTAAGCATCAATATCATATTCATGGATGATTTAAACCATTAGTCGCAATTTTTATCTTACACCACACGATCAAAAGTACTACAACAACGGCATATCAGTATATTCTCACAAAGTGAATCTTGAGAGGACTAAGTGCATGCATATCTTTACTAATGAAGAGGTAGAATCAAAAGTAACCTTTTATATTAAGTCAAAGAGGAAAATACCTCCCTTTCAATGGACACTAAAATTAATTTGTAAGCATGTAAATTAATAACAAGAAAGTGACATGCATAGTCGTTAAGAAAACTTGTAAAACAGGGCATGCTGAATTTCTTCCTACCAATGGTTTAGGATCGATATATCACCGACCATATCTAAACAGCCAAACTCACATTAATGGCGCGGCCAAACACTTTCACAAATTAAAGTAGCCTTTCGCCAGAAGGTAGCTACCACATACACGAAATGACTTTAATTTAAGGGGGCAAACAACATCAATTTCGACAGATTGAAGCTTAATTATAATTTTTTTTTAATATTTTACATAATTATTAAAAAAATTAATTTTAAATCTGTATCACATGATATTTTCAATGAAAGTGCTAATTTTAGTCTTAACTAGCACAAGGTCGTTTGCTCTACAAGAGAATCAAAATTAGCTAGTTCTCGTTCATATGTATACACACACATCTAAGTTTGATTTTGATCGTCATCTGATCGTATGTTCAATATGAATTTGGCTTAGATCTTCATTTTCCATACATATTGCACGTGCTTATGACATCCATTACGTAAGAAATTAACTAGATATGGATGGTGTTGGCTTTCTGTTACAATGACAAAAAAGGTTGCATGGATTTTGCCGTCTAATTTTTTTCTATTCTATAGAAAAGCTGGTTTTGATATGGGATAGAAATGGCTTAAGAAATTTATGTGAGAATAATTTTGTCATTTTATTTCAAAAGCTGATAAGCATCTGTTAATATTACCTACGTGTATCCATCATAATTTTTCTATCAAATACTTGGTCTTTTCTCCATCCTTCTTCTCAAATCTTTCCAGCTCCTTTTGTTAACTTGAACGCTTCTCTGTTTACCAGAAAAAAGAAAAAAAAAAAGCTTAACTCTTTCTTATTTGTAAGAAAAATAAAAAAACTCCTTTACTGTGCTAAATAATAAACAGAACAAGAGGGAATTTAAGGTGTACATTTTCTCTGGCGGGTATGTTTACATGATCCCTAACTTTTGCGATATTGAAAATCAACAATCTGTTGGATATTTGATTTAATTAATTTGTTGTTTGTGGTTGGGGATTTTCCGTTCTAATAGTAGAAGAATGAAAGTTTCTTGCCTGGGGTTTTGTTTGGGGTTTCTTGACTCTTATGCTAGAACAAGATCCAATTCGATTAGATTGAAATTTGCTGAAAGGAAGATGTAAGCCCTCTATGATTTTATAGTAGACCATTTGGTCATTGCTATGTGAAGTCAGAGTTTGTGAAATTCAAGTACTCTGATCATTTAGTTATTATACTATGAACAGATGATGTTGATAATTGAGAAATTACATGGTGCTTGAGGGAAGATGGATCCTTAATTGGAGTCTTGATCACAGAAAATTTCAAAAGTGAAAAAAACTTCTACAAATGTCTCCCTACGTGAGATATTATTGGTAAGTTACCAGCCTTGTGTTTTGATGATTTTAATGAGAAAACTTATTTATTTGAAAATAAAAAACTTTCTTTTATTGTTGTGTTATTAAGACGTGTAGGTGTGGATTTAATCAATAGTGCTCCGTACAAATCTCAAAGTAGTAATCGTAGTATTATTCTTTTAATTTCTTGTCCTCCGATTTCTATGGCTATCTGTTGTTTCTTGTACTTCAACTGTTATATTATTTTATTATAGTACTATTCCGTTACCATCTTTTATTTCTTACACCTCCACTATTTCTTTCATTTGTTACCAGCTACCAAATGACCCATGTTCAAGTGCAAATGGCAACAAGAAGAACATATGCACAATTATGGACACCTATTAGCCTCTGTGTTCCTCATGCTTATGAACAAGGGATTTCTAACTTGCAGCAACTCTGATTTGTAAATTCATTTCGTTCTATTTTATTCATTCCTACTTCTAGCACTGAAGGATATTGCTGGAATGTTTTGTCTTAATGTTTCAATGTGTATGAAATTTTCATTTGATAATTTGAAAGATTCAGATTATCAAACAAGGGATAAAGCAATTAATGATGTTAGGCGCTTTGATAGTGTTGAATCACCAGTATTGCTTTGCAATGATGAGTTCATCCTCAAACTTAATAAGCATTGAAGAGATGAGGATAGACCTACTGATTCCCTTTAATATCTCAACATATACCTAAACTTGAGCTTTCAGTTGCAAGAAAATGCTTCAATATTTGCATGTCACACTTCATGTAATATAAATGACTAAGACCCTGTCCAATAGTTAAATATTGGGAGGCATTGTGATTTCAGGGGAGACAACATCAAGGCAAGCAGAGGAAAGGGGTAGTGGTTTACTGGACGAGATGCCCATCTTACCGGTAAGTTTTTGAAATACTTCTGAACAATCTCTGTATGTTGCTTTAAATCCAAGTTGTCTTATAGTTGATGACCCATTCCTATGCCTAATTTAAGGCGCAATATTTGGTCATGTCTAAATATTGTCTCCCTAAAAGAAAAGTTGATACTCACTCTACATGTCAATATATTTTTCACGACAAATACCTTTGATTTTATATTAAGTAGTCCATCCATTGGTGTTCATTAAATATGGACATGCATAGTTTCTTTCGCTCCTTTATTTCGATTGTTTGTTTGATATAGAGTTGCTTTCATGTAGTCATGTGGTTATAAATTTAAAGCCTTTTGGGTTGTCATGGTCCTGAAGTAGGAAGGACGCCAATATAGTTTGAGCCAATTGCACTAAAATTTGATGTTATCTTGCAAATGAGACAATTGTTCGTTTCCCCTGCAAGTTTATGGTTTGCTACATCTTTGGGGTTCGATCATGAGATTAGTGATGAAGTTGAAGCTGAAATGGAGAAAGAAGAGGAGCTTCTTCTAAAAAGTCTTGGGTGGAAGGGAAAAGTATTAATTCAGAGCGCATATGATACCGAGGTTGTTGGAAGTCCCCCTTTGGAGAACATTGGTGAGTGCCTAATAACAACTAAAAGATTATGGCCTTCTATTTTTATTTTTATTTTAGAATTGGTAATTTGTATTCTTCAGCATTAAGAAAATGTTGTTACTCTAAAAAAATTACAGTCATATGAAAACAGACTACAAGCTTCCTTAAATATGTCATCGTTATTTCACCAAATTGCCTTAGGAATGGCTTGGTGGAACCACCTGAGCTTGGGCTTTTAATGACGATGAAAGAAATAAATAAACTTTTAGTGTTAGTAGAATTAGAGTCTATTTGATTCTGGCAAAACATAATTGTTAAGTGAATCCCATTTGTAAAAAGAACAAGTAAGAATAATCTCATAGACTTCTCAAGTAGTAAAACTTGTTGAAAAGTTACAAAGATTCCTAATCACAATATGTACACTTTATGTGATAAATCATCCGACATTTCTTAAAAATCTTTGCTCTCTGCAGATGTGAAGTGTGAAATGATACAACAGTGGCATACCAAAAGCATGTAGCAACTCAAGCTGGATTAGGTTGGCTCTTCTTGTTGTTGTTCTTCTTCTTCTTCTTCTTCTTCTTTTTCTAATTCTAATAATTGATACCTACTTAACACGACTTCTTTGAGTCAGGTGAATTTACAATGCTTGAACTTGCTGAGAATATAAAGGCGATAATCTACTAAACTTCGTCTCTAATTTTAGTTTCATTTTTTTTTGAAAGATATGTTTATAGTAGATAGCTTTGTTCATGTTTTGATACCTTGTTACTGTTAGTTTTGATTTGGCAAAATTTTCTTTAGATGATGCTATTAGCATCAAGAAATAGACCATAGAAGAGTGAGAGGTGTCTACTTTCGTGCCTGAGTTAGAGTTATTCTTGGAGCTCAGAACGACTATCATCGGTTTCATTTTTGTGTGATCTGATTTATATATTCATCAGAAAATTTGTTCCTACATGTGTTTCTTATTGCACAACAACAGTCTTTTCCTAATGTAAGTTTATTGTGCATAATTCGCGTTCAGATCTTTTGAAATCTCCTGCTTATGCATTTTATTTTCATGTGTTTAGATTACAAGAATTATCTATCTTCTTAGAAGAAACTTCTCTCTTATCTTTACACATACTTATTTTAATAGTCTTGAAAGTAAAAAAATTACAATGTTTACTTATATTCATGTGCTTTTAAATAGTTGTATACTCGTATCTTTTATATGTGTATGCACGTATCATTTCAACTAACTACAATTCAATCTCTTTTCTAATCAATACTATCCTCCTTCATCCTTTTCCTTTCGTAACATGAATGGATCATATTATCTTAGTACTTATTTGGATGACCATTACTCCAACTTCCATAGTATTATTTCACCTAAAAGTGTTGCATATGAAGGTAAAGATTAAAACTTTACTACACCCTTAATATGCATTTCTTGTTTTCCCATGAAAAATTCAAACTTTGAAGCTCATGTTTATTAGTTTAGTGTGGTAAAACTAGAACTTTACTAAAATATTTATTGAATTTATTGTGGTGTAAACAATGGCAGCATTGATCTCCATAAGATCAAAATGAGAGATGAAAATCATGTGTTGAATGGATGGGATATAAGTTCTGTTTGCTCTTTTGGTTTTAATTTGTACTCTCTTATGAGAGAAAATGTGTGCCTACATGCGTGCAGCTTGAGAAATAAGTATCAGTTTACTTATATTTGTGCCTTTCGCTTGAGTATTTACACACAAGACAACTATGATTTAGTTCTTTTTTTCAATCACATAATCCTATGAGTACTAATCATACATCTCTATCTTTTGTAACAAGTCTCAATGTTTGTTAGGGTTTTTGCCCTGATTTTCTTACTATGTTTAAGTTTTACTTTTCCTTAGAAGGAAAATAAAAGTTACCATAATTACTTTTACTTTTCCTGAAAGAAAAAATATAATTCTTTTCCATATTTGGCTAATCTTTTTCTTGGAGGAAAGGTTCTGGATATCTATAAATAGAAGACCCCCTTCTCATACAACAATACAATAGCATCCACAATGTAGTCTTTTCAAGAGTTTTGTTTGGGAGAAGATTTTCTCTCTCATTAGTTTTATGCCTTTTTAATATTATTTTTAGTACTAGATTTTATATGTAGGCCAATTGACCAAATCATATAATAATATTATATTTTTAGTTTTGTTTTCTTTTTCGTCTGATTTATCATCTCAATAGTTTGCAACAAATAGCTTCCACACGACGCCCTCTCGATTTTGAACCCAACAAGTGGTATTAGAGTCCATGGTTTAATAAATCGATTGTCCAATTGTTGAACAAAGTTGCAATCAATTTGATGATAATGAAGATATATGTCCAAACACTACATGTGGAGATAATTTTAAATCATATTTTCAACAATCTCGCTGTTATATATTTGAAAAAAAAAGCTTACTTTTAACCCTACAAAGGGTTCCAATATTTTTAACCCGAAAATGGCTCATATATTTTTAACCCTAAAAACTCCATTTTTAAACATGCCAAGCAACAGTGATGAAGAATATATATGAAGAACGAAGATCATGCACAAGAAGAAGGAGGATCAAGAATATTTTGAAGAACAAGCAAAAAAGGGGAGATTTGTTAAGGTTTTTGCCCTAATTTTCTTACTATATTTAAGTTTTACTTTTTCTTAGAAGGAAAATAAAAGTTATCATAATTACTTTTACTTTTCCTAAAAGAAAAAATATAATTATTTTTCATATTTGGCTAACCTTTGGCTAACCTTTTTTTATTAGTCCTCTCTCTCTTTCACTATAACTAACGGCTACTAACCCAACCCAACCCGTGACTGGCTGACGCCGGCGACGGCGGAGCGTCGGTAACAGGAAAGGATTCTCCCCCATTCTTTCTACCCTTTCCTCTCTCCCTTTGCCTGTCTCTCTCTGGCACTCGAATCACCTAGTGCCTTTGTTTGGATCAAGGTCACCTTCTGTTCGATCCTGGCGACGTAGGCAGCGCACGGTTCTAGTCACCAGCGATCGAGCTCGGCGGGTCCATCTGAAGGTCCTGTCGGTTCTGATTATAACAGATTTCAGCAGTACTAGATCTGATTCTGGCAGCACTCCGGCAAAGCTCCAGCGACAAATATCTCGGTGACCAGTTTTTTTTTTGTATCCGTTTGGTGGGATCCAACATACCTTGCAGCAGAAGAGAACTTGGTCTACAAACGGAATCCGGTGACTTCTAACTTTTACTATTTTATTTTTCTTATTATTCCATTATTATCTCTTGTATCTTGACTGGGGTTTAATTGGTCGGGATTGTCTGTTGTCATTTCTTGCATTGCTTGTTAGTATTGGTTTTGTTGTCCTTGGGCTAGGCCATTAGAGTGCTTTATATCGGCCTCGGTGTATTCCACCTTGACCCTTAGTTTTGTATATATTTATTTCTTTATTTTTCTAGCATCTGGTGTGCTTGAATTCTGCTTGCATTTTGTGCTTTGAGTGTGCCTTTTACTGTTACTAACTTATTGTTGTTAGTAGCCTCCGCTATACTTTGGGGTTGAGTAGTGGCTTGGGTGGCTCATGGTGGAATAGGGGCATGTCCTGGGGTTCCTAGAGATCATGGGGGCGAGGGGTGGGATCGGGGGCTGGTGTTGGGGTAGCTCTGAAATACAAAGTGCGAGGTATAAAGGGAGGGGATAAGAGAGTTGATAGTTTGAGGGTAGAGTCGTGGAACATAGGCACCCTGCAGGGTAAGTTCATAGAACTGATTAAGATTCTTAGGAAGAGAAGGATTAATATTGCGTGTGTCCAAGAGACCAAGTGGGTAGGTTCTAAGGATAGGGATGTAGACGGATACAAGTTGTGGTATTCAGGTAGTGATAGACAGAGGAATGGTGTAGGTATCTTAGTGGATGAAGAGCTTCAGAAGCAGATAGTAGAGGTTAAAAGGGTTAGTGATAGGGTTATGACTATCGAGTTGATCCTTGGGGGGGTCACTTAGAACTTATGTAGTGCATATGAGCCACAAGTGGGCCTGGATGAGGAATAGAAGAAGAGTTTTTGAGAGGTTTTGGATGAGGTGGTTAGAGGCGTGCCTAGTTTAGAGAAGCTTTTCATAGGTGGTGATTTTAATGGGCACATCGGGTCTTTGCCGTTAGGGTACAATGATGTGCATGAAGGCTTTGGGTTCGGGGTTAGGAATGCTGAGGGAGCTGCTCTTTTGGATTTTATGAGGGCCTTTGGGTTGGTGGTAGTGAATTCCAGCTTTCTAAAAAAGGAAGAGCATTTGGCCACTTTCCGCAGTAGGATAGTCAAGACTCAGATCGGCTTTTTGCTGCATAGGAAGGGGGATAGAGCTTTGTGTAAGGATTGTAAGGTAATTCCGAGTGAGAACCTTGCGACCCAGCATAGACTACTGGTGATGGACTTGGTTATCCAAAAAGGCATGATGAGGTGAGGTGGGAAGGGTCGGCCTACTATTAGGTGGGGCAGCCTGACTCCGATTAATGCTTTGGAGATTGGGGCGAAGTTGGAGGGGATGAGAGTGTGGGAGTGCAGAGGGGACGTGGATAGTATGTGGGATAGGGCTGCTGGTTGTATCAGGGTGTCTGCTAGAGAGGTGTTGGGTGTTTCGAAGGGCGGTTCTGGCCGGTATCGAGGGGATTGATGGTGGAATGAGGAGGTTAAGAAGAAGGTTGAGACGAAGAAGGCGACTTACGTTAAGTTGGTTGAGAGTAAAGATGAAGAAGAGAAACGGGTGAGTAGAGAGGAGTGCAAGTTAGCAAAAAAGGAGGCTAAGTTAGCAGTCAGGCTGCTAAGACAACAACTTTTGAAAGTTTATATAAGTAGTTAGAGGAGAAAGACGGGGAGAAGAGGATGTTTAGACTTGCCAAGGTAAGAGATCGGAAGAGTCGTGATCTCGACCAGGTGAAATGATTTAGGGGGAGGATGACAGGGTTTTGGTGGAGGACGACCTCATTAAAAAAAGATGGCAGTCCTATTTTCATAGGCTCTTGAATGATGAGGGGGAAATAGGTGTTGTGTTAGGGGAGTTGGAGCATTCCGGGGAGGGTCGCGACTTTGGTTTTTGTCGGCGTTTTAAGGTAGATGAGGTCAGTGAGGCCATTCGCAAGATACGGAAGGGCAGGGCGATGGGTCCCGATGAGATACCAGTAGATTTTTGGAAGTTTTTTGGCGGGTCAGGGTTGAAGTGGATGACCAACTTATTTAACAATATTTTCATGTCTGCAAAGATGCTTGAGGCGTGGATATGAAGCACGATGATCCCTGTTATAAGAACAAGGGTGACATTCAGAGTTGCAACAACTATCGGGGTATTAAGTTGTTGAGTCACACGATGAAGATTTGAGAGAGGGTGGTGGAGCAGAGGTTGAGGAGGATTGTGTCTATCTCAGAGAATTAATTTGGTTTTATGCCTGGTTGCTCCACGACTGAGGCAATTCACCTTGTGCGGAGTCTGATAGAGTAGTATAGAGAGAGGAAGAGAGATCTTCACTTGGTGTTTATTGACTTAGAAAAGGCGTATGATAAGGTACCTAGGGAGGTTCTTTGGAGATGCATGGAGGCGAGAGGGGTCCCGGTAGCGTACATCAGAGCGATTAAGGACATGCATGAGGGGGCGAAGACTCGGGTAAGGACAGTGGGAGGTGATTCTGAGCATTTTTCGATCTTGACAAGGTTGCACCAGGGATCAACTCTTAGTCCATTTTTATTCGCTTTGGTGATGAATATGTTGACGCGAAAAATACAAGGTGAGGTGCCTTGGTGTATGCTTTTCGCAGATGATATAGTTTTGATTGATGAGTCGCGACAAAGGGTTAATGATAAACTGGAGGTTTGGAGGCAAACCCCGGAGTCTAAAGGTTTCAGATTGAGTAGGACTAAAATGGAGTACTTGGAGTGCAAGTGTAGTGACTCGAGCCAAGAGCAGGAGGTGTTAGTAAAGTTGGATTCCCAAGCGATTTGCAAGAGGGAGAGTTTTAAGTATCTCGGGTCTACGATTCAGGAAAATAGAGAGATAGATGAGGATGTCTCCCACCGTATTGGGGCTGGTTGGTTGAAATAAAGGCTCGTTTCAGGAATTCTATGCGATAAGAAGGTGCCCCTCAAGCTGAAAGACAAATTCTTTAGAGTTGCAGTCCGGCCTGCTATGTTGTATGGAGCGGAGCATTGGCCCGTTAAGAATTCTCATATCCAAAAGCTGAAGGTGGCGGAAATAAGGATGTTGCATTGGATGTGTGGATTCACTAGGATTGACAAGGTTAGGAATGATATTATTCTGGAGAAGGTGGAAGTGGTGTCGGTGGAGGAAAAGATGCGGGAAGTGAGGTTGAGGTGGTTTGGTCATGTGATGAGGAGGGGCAAGGATGTCCCAGTTCGTAGGTGTGAGCAGTTGACCTTGGATGGCTTCAAGAGGGGTAGGGGTAGGCCAAAGAAATACTGGAGAGAAGTGATCAAACGTGACATGGAGTAGTTATAGTTGACTGAGGACATGACCCTGGATAGGAAGATATGAAGGAATAACATTAGGATAGAGGGTTAAGGGTGTGGCTGAGGCGTTGTCAGTATTTAGGTGGACTTTGGAGTCTTGTGTTTGGCAACGTGCAATTTTCTGTGGATGTTGTACTGTTGTTATTTTATTGTGTTCTAGGATTTTCATGCTTTTGTATGCTGTCTTCTAACTTGAGCTGGGGGTCTATCGGAAACAGCCTCTCTACCTCTTTAGAGGTAGTGGTATGGACTGCGTACACTCTACCCTCCCAGACCCCACTATGTGGGAATATACTTGGTATGTTGTTATTGTTGTATTTGGCTAACCTCTTTCTTGGAGGAAAGATTTTGGACATTTATAAATAGAAGACCCACTAGCATCCACAATGTAGTCTTTTCAAGAGTTTCGTTTAGGGATAGATTTTCTCTCTCATTAGTTTTATGTCTTTTTAATATTATTTTTAATACTAGATTTTATATTTAAGCCAATTGGCCAAATCATATAATAATATTATATTTTTAGTATTGTTTTTTTTCGTCTGATTTATCATCTCAATAGTTTGTAATTAATAGCTTTCGCATGACACCCTTTCGATTTCGAACCCAACAATGTTATCATCAACAATCAAAATAACGGACTATGGGACAACATCAGTGTTTCTTATCATGTGGAAAAAAATTATACATAACTATCTTATACAATTTGGCTCTTTCGCAAGTGCTGTCAAATAGTTATTATATAAAAAACTATCGTTTTAAGTCTGTAAATTTATATTTATATCTTGTGCCCTATGCATGTTAAATTTTAGTGCTCAAAAGTATCCATAATGTTGGACCCGTATTGACACGGCCATACACCTCTAGTTTTATAAGTAATATAATGGTACTAAATACTGAATTACAAGTTGACTAAAGCCATTATACTAGTACAGCATAAAGTGTTTTAATTTGAACAGGTGGCAAATGACTTCATTTTGGATAAAAGTATATGGAGTCACATCATTTGGGCCCTAGATGGATAAATCTCATCACTAGCTACCCCAATATTAATTGACCGTCACTATCATTCTTAATTAGTAGGAGTCATTATTTTGTTGCGTTGGAGCTTAATTATCTAAAGTTTAAGGTTGCATGCCTACATAGTAGATAACATAGATGCTTCCACTCTAATGGAAATGCACGAATATATGTGTCATATATACTAAATTTTTTGAGTACTTTTCAACATAAAAACTCTGTCAAACTTTCTTAATTTGAATATTTTCCATCTTAAGCAATAAACTTCGAAGTTTAAAATTTAAAAGCAATCTTTTCATTATTTAATTAAGAAGTAGTTCGGGCAAGTTGCCCGCAATTCAGACAAACACAATGTAAAAAAATGAGAATTTATTTTTATTTAGATGTTTTTTTACTATTAACTTTATGAATATATTCAAAAGGATAGATTTCATTTATCATGCACCAGAAAATAGAAACTTTTCCATTCTAACTTTTTAAACCACGCAAAATTAATATTATACCAACATAAATAATAGAAGAGAGAAATAGAACAATAACAAACCAAATGCTTTCGAATCAGTGGTGAACCCAGAATTTATGGATTGTGGGTGATTAAAAAATTTAAAAGCTGAAAAAAAAATAAAATTACCTCAACAAGGTTCGAACTTAGACATCCCTTAGTGGAGAAGCTTAAGATTTAGTGGGTGCTTTTATCTCTTTTATACCTATTTTTGTATATTTTTTATGTAATTGTACCTATCCCGCATCGAGTTTACTGAGTGTCGGAGCACCCCGAAAATATATGTAGGTCCGCCCTTGTTTTGAATTGATGTAGTTATAATATATCAAGAAGACATTATAAGTTGTAAAAATTTCAGAATAAATTTATTTTTAGCTATAACTAAGAAATTACATACTAGTAAATTTATAAAAGTATCAATATTTTTTCTATTTATGATTTAATCAAAGCATAATTATTAAATATTTTAAATCATATCATTATATAAAATATCGAGTTACTTGTAGCCTTTTGATACATTCTAATTCTCTAATAATAATACTTTATTCCTCACAAATACTAGTTTATTTAAAATTATCCAATTACGTGATGAACACCTTTAATAATTATAAAAATTTATCAACAAAAATCATTTAACATATCATTAGATTATACTTATTATAAAGTAAGAAAATATACATAATACAAATTATAGTTTAAAATTAAAATTAGTATTTTTTTACACTTTGAATTTTGGTTCGGGCTTAGTACTAGACTCGTGAAACTAGTAAATAATAGAAGAAAGAAAATAGAACAATAACAAACCAAATTCTTTTGAAAACTGATCTAGTTATAATATATCAATAAAATATTATAAGTTGTATATTTTTACCGAATAAAATATACTATTTTCATGAGTTTTCGTATGAAAAAGTTAGATATTGATCAACTAAGTTATCAATATAATCAAAATATATTACGTATTTTTCTATCCTATTGATAAATTAGTTGGCCGATGCCAAACTTTATCAAGAAATGTACATCTCGATCATATTAATAAACGCCAAACTTTCTCAAAAAAACATACATTTGGATTACGTTGATAAACTAATTAAGCAAACGCCTAACTTTTTTATCAAAGGAAAAACTGAAAAAATAATGCACGTGGCTTTTTTTTTTTTAAAAAAAAAATTAAGTATGTCGAGTTTAGTGAATTCCGACCCCTCCAATTAATAACATTTGAATTTTCCGCCCTCTAATTCTCCATCAAAACAATAACATACACATCACCCCCCTACTTGTTTCTCTCTCTATCCAGTATCCCCCTCTCTCGATCTTTACGGCTTCAAAATCTGTATCTATTGATCTTCATAAGCCTCGATTATCGCTAACTGATTTCGCTGTCGATTCAGTTTAGGGATTTACAGATCTGTTTTTCGGTTCAATATGTTTTGGAAGCTCACACAACTTTCCTGTTCTCCGGTATATACTTCATTTATCTACTTTTACTGCTCTTCCTTGTTCTATTTCTATTATACCAAAACAAATTTGAATTCGTTGGCATGGTGAAGAGTTTGTTGTGTTAGAGTTGTGTTAGAGTTGAAGTGTAATTCGATTATTATTATATTATTTTGTTCTAGTTGCTATCTTCTGCTGTTTTTTTTTTTTTGGGTTAATTTTTGTTTTTAACTACTATTTGCAATTTATTGTACTGGTTTATCTACTTTTAATGCTTTCCTTGTTATATTCCTATTATACGAAAACAAATTTCATCTTTTAAGCATTTTTTTTTTCAGTTTTGGATTCAGTATTTGTTTCTAAATTGGTGTTGGATTCGTTAATATGGTGAAGAGTTTGTTACTTGTGTTAGAGTTGAACTTTCGTGCTCATTTATGAGCTGGAGAAATGTAATTCAGTTATTATATTATTTTATTGTAGTTACTTTCTTGTTACTATCTTCTGCTTTTTTTTTTTTTCAAAATTTTCCGTTTTTAACTATTTGCTATTTATTGTACTGGTTTATCTACTTTTAATGCTTTCCGTGTTATATTTCTATCATATGAAAACAAATTTGATCTTTTAAGCAATTTATCCGTGCTGGATTCAATATTGTCTTTTCCGGATTAGTGTTAGATATGGTGCAGAGTTTCGTGCTCATTTATGAGTGGAAGAAATGTACTTCGATTATTATATTAATATGTCGCAGTAACTGTCCTGTTAATATTATTGTTTTTGTTACTACTTGCTATTTATTGTACTCCATCGGTTTCATTTTAGTTTGGCCATGTTGATTTGACACTCTCATTAAGAGAATATTTATTAGAGATTTTTTTTTAGTAAAGTAACCTTATCAAATGTGCTTTGGAAATCTATTATATAGTCAAAGGGGTAGTATTGAAAGAAAATGCTAAACTTATCATGAAATTATAAATTGGACATGTAAATTGAAACGACTAGTTTTAGTAAGAAGGCCAAGTAAATTGAAATGGAGGGAGTATGTCTACACGCTCTCTACCTCTAAGCTAGGGATAAGGTGTGTGTATACTCTACCCTCTCCAGATCCCACTTTGTGGGATTATACTGGGCATGTTGTCGTCGTTCTCGTTATCGTTGTTATGAGTGGATAAATTTGGTGTGCAAGTTGTGAACTGGAATTTACTTCAGTTTCATTCAATTACGTATTGCTCATTGTATGTAGTTACTGCATTCTCACTTACCTTGGTTGAGTAATTTGCTTTCTTTTTTTGTAACTTCCAATCTAATTGGGGTGGCAATATATTTGTTAAGCAATTTTTTTGATGGAAACAAGTTTGTTCGGAAATGCGGTGGGATTCATAAGAGAATGGTCACATTACGCAAATTCAGGATCATTCCTTTCAAATCCAAACACAAGAATCAATTAGAAAAAGAGGATGTTTTATCAGTCCCTAAACTATTTTGTTATATGTGTTTATTAGATAAATTCCAGTATTCTATTTCTTCTATTGAGGATGGACATTGTTGAGGGTCTATGTCATTAATAAGGTGTTTGATACGGAGTATTTT
Organism: Capsicum annuum; assembly: GCF_002878395.1. NCBI lineage: Eukaryota > Viridiplantae > Streptophyta > Magnoliopsida > Solanales > Solanaceae > Capsicum > Capsicum annuum. The sequence continues at coordinate 31,785 of NW_025894111.1, read as the reverse complement.
CAGAATGCTTAATTCTTGATTGCACTGGCAAATGTCACCTGCTCGTCGGATTATCTCATTATGCAACTTTCAATTATGTGATGTTCTTCGAAGCCACATCATTTTCATAGCCCTCTTTATTGTATTATATGGCTAGTTGCATTATTCTTCTCAACTCTGGGCCGTTTATTTTGAGGCAAAATGTCTGTTCATTTTTCGTGCAGTCTAGCTGTTAAATTAACTGCAATATGTATTCACTACGTTTACTGATAGAAAAAAATGCAATCTTTATTTTGTGGTCTGAGCTTTGGTTTTCATTTAAACTTGATGCTCTAATTGTTGAAATATATTTTCCATGTAAGTCAAGGTTGAAGAAGTGTTAGACAAGGAAAACTTCACATTGGAAGAGCTTCTTGATGAAGAAGAGATAATCCAAGAATGCAAAGCTTTGAATAGCCGCCTGATAAATTTGTAAACATCCTCCTATCTTTAAGCTTATTATTTTGAAACTGCAGTACTGTTGATAGTTTCAGTTTGATAATCAATTGACATACTGTTTCTAGGGAAGTAATTAATATCCTAACCAATTATTAGTTCCATTAATAATTTCAAAGCTCATTGAGAGACTATGATTATTTGATTTTAGTTTGAGAGACAGAGCTCAAGTTGAGCAGTTGCTACGATACATTGTTGAAGAGCCTTCCGAGGATGCTGATAGCAAATGGAAGTTTAAGTAAGTTATGACATAACCAAGTTTCATTATCATGTCATTATTTATTTAATGTACACGCATATCCAATATTTGTAATTTTGGCAGTACTTCTGAATGCTGTTTCACACTGTAGGTTCCCTTTCATTGCATGTGAGATATTCACTTGTGAAATTGATGTCATCCTTAAGACTTTAGTGGACGATGAAGAGGTACTGTATTCACAAGATACACTTTTATGCATAAAAAATGCAGTTCTGGTCTGATAATTTGGTCGTTTTTCTATTGTGGTGCAGCTAATGGATTTGCTCTTTTCATTCTTGGAGCCCAACCGTCCTCATTGTGCGTTGCTTGCTGGGTATTTTAGTAAGGTATAACTCAATTCATCCACATCCAACCTATGTGAAAAATATTCCTTTGTCCTTTGTTGTTGAAATGTTATTTGGATGAAACTTTACATGTTTTTGATGAACACAGGTTGTGGTGTGCCTCATGTTGCGGAAGACTATTCCACTTATGAATTATGTCCAGGTTGGTCTGATAAATTCTATGAAATTTGTACTTTGTAGTTTTCAATTTAGCTTCTTTTTTCCTACAAAATGCATGTTGTGCTTGCTAAGATATTTTGTCTGGTAAAAGACATCCTAGTTGAAGGATAAGTATTTATTTTGTCTGGTAAAAGACATCCTAGTAGAAGGATAAGTATTGTTAGATTTAAAGAGTGGCTAGTCTTTTTTTAGTATTCACAATATTGGTATACAGAGGATTGATATAGCAAAAACTAACTTTTGTTTGGGAATTGAGCGTAGGTGTTTGATTGATTTTTACCACTAGGAAACAACAGAAGGTATTGTTTGCCTGGTGAAAATTATGCATGTAGACTAACAAACTCCAGGAGCAATGTTAAAGAAATTTGACTGGTATGATTTGATTAGCTAGTTGTATTTCTCATCAGATTATGTATAGTTAGGCAGCATTTTGAAAAGAGGCTGCGGGATTGGTTTACTCGTCACGCCTACATGGATCTTATGGTCACAAAACCTGACTGTCAATGAAATTTTTTCGTCGTGATGATAAAGGGTTAACTAAATAACATGACATTAACTTACAAATATAATCTCATTCTTCTGTTCTTTTGCTTTTCAATAGTATTCTCAGTTGGCCCTGATATAAGGACTTTTTTTCATGTCATTTTAATATTTTTCTTGAATATGTATTATGGTTATTGTTACTGTCCTGTTATTTTTGGACAGTATTGGGTCTGCAAATGTTGTTTTTGGCAGTGGAAATCCATCTTATCTCAGTGTGGGTCTTGAATAATGGCAAGTTCTGCGACTTCTTAATCTTCCTCATCTTGCACTGTCTGGTTCTAAGTTTTCTTTGCTCACAAAAAAGAAAGACTTTTGGTATTACCTAAAAGTTCTTCTACATTCTTGCAGAGCAGCCCAGTTGCGCTGCTGGAGATCCTTACTATTCTAGAACATCCAGTTATTCCTGTTTCTCCTCCCCTGTGCGGCCTTATTTTTTCAAAATTCAGCTCGTTATGTCTCCATTGCTTGCTCTTTCTCATTTTGCCTTCTTCTCTTGTGGCACCTGCTTTTTTGCTTTCTGTCCCTTTTTCAGTTATACATACAATCACCCTGTTTATATCTTTAGCCTAGCCTATCAGAAAACTTGAAGATTGAAAAGATAAATAATGAAAATCTCTGCTTCTAATAGTTCCCCACCCCCACTTGTGAGATTACACTGGGTTTGTTGTTGTTGCTCTGCTTCTAATAGTTTTCTCCACATTGTCAACTTGCTAAAACCTAAGTTGCTCGGACTCTCCAAAAATGTTGCCACACCCATGTCGGATCCTTCAAAAATACACTATTTTTGGAGGATCCGACACGCACCCGTAGAAGACATTCTTGAAGAGTCCGAGCAACTTAGGCTAAAACTATGTGTTACTTGTTAGTAGCTTCCAAGTACTCTGCGGTCTTATAGTTTGGTCATTCTAAGTATGTTCTTAAGCCTGTCTTGTTTAATAATAAGTTAAAAATTGTCGAACTTTTCGTGGGCACAATTTTCTGGTGGAATCTTTTGGAGGAATAAAGTCGTAATATATTTTGTTTTATGTTCTTGTACGTCTTTATTGAAATGGTTAATGGCTGGTGGAGCTAGGAGGTTCATGAGTTTAAACTTGCTTAAACTAGTGAAGATAAAAAGCTGCTTTCAATTCCCCCTTCGGAATAATGGTTTTTTAAGCATTAAGCATCCTTATTATTGGGAGGGTTGATATGTAGGAGATCATATCTAAGTCTTCCTCCTGTTTCTTATACATGGTAAGTCGCTGATGGAGCTAGAAATGTCGCGACTTCAATTTTTGCCTAACTATATATGGTACAAATGTATGGAGTCCCTCTTGGAATAATTTTGCTTGAAGCATCTTGATAATGGGAGGTACATTGGAGACCATACCAGTGTTTGTAGAATGCTAACATAGAAATGAAATTGATTTTATGTGCAAGGGCACAACTTTATGACACAGATTTAGGTGTTTGTGATGTTTTTTTTCTCTTTCCCCTCTAATAATTTATATTTACATTGTTTTTTGGTTGCAGACCCATCATGATGTTTTCCGCCAGATGGTAGATTTGATTGGTATTACATCCATAATGGAGGTTTGTAGCCTGGTTTTCCATTTTATCATCGACCACTATCTTTTTTATTTGTGCTTCATTATTTGAATGTATATTTATAAATAAATAGACTGAGAATTACTTAGCGAGAAGAAAACCTTTTTCTCTGATGAACTCTTTCTTATAGGTTTTGGTGCGACTTGTAGGCGCTGATATCTACCCCAATACTAAGGATGTAATGCAATGGTTGGCTGACAGCAATTTATTAGAAATGATTGTGGATAAATTGAGTCCCTCTGTAAGTCCAAAATAGATAGCACTTTTTTGCGTTGGTTTTGGTGATATATAATGCACTACGATTAAGAATATATTGATTGTCTATGTATTGGGCATATGGTGCATTAAGTAATCTGGGTTTTCTGACTTGATTCTGTCATTTAGTGTCTCCCTGACTATGTTTTTCGTTGGTAGTGCCTATTAGGGGTGGGCGTTCGGTAATTCGGTTCGGTTTTGGGTTTTTTCCTCGATTTTTTCGGTTATGGGATATTGTGTACCGAAAATCGAACCGAATTATTTCGTTTCGGTTCAGTCTATGCTATTTTCAGTTCGGTTAAAATTCGGTTTAATAATTTCGGTTTTGGGCCTATTTAATGGTCCTGTTTAACAACATTTCGGTTAACTACATTTTCTAATCTAAAGCTAATTGTGCCTGTTTAAGTCCGTGTATAGTTTAACTCTTTTTTTTTTTTTGAGAAAATACCCTATTACCCCCCTGAACTATACTCAAAACGTCTGTAACACACCTCAACTTAAAGGGGATCCTATACTCCTATTACCCCTGAACTAGTTAAAAGTGTAATTTTGACACTCTTAGTGCCTACGTGGCAGACACGTGTGCCTACGTGGACACTTCTGTGTGTTGTGCCACATAGGCACTAAGGGTGTCAAAATTACACTTTTAATTAGTTTCGGGGTAATAGGACCCCCTTTAAGTTGAGGTGTGTCTCTGCCGTTTTGGTTATAGTTCAGGGAGTAATCGGGTATTATCTCTTTTTTTTTTTATAACCATTTTTATTTTGTATATAGTTTAACTATATTTTTATCTCACCAATTAATGTTGCATATCATGGAAAGAAAGCTAAGTTACTAACATTGTGATTTACATTTCTGATTTGGGATTTGTCTAACATAACGGTGAAAAGAAAATGATATGAAGACTCAATTATTGAACCCACGACTCTATACATTGACATCAGACAGGCTATCAGCAAAGACAAACAAATTAGAGAACTAATTTAACATTCAAGATAAAAAGGTATTTAAATGTTTGGAGCAAGCGGGTGGCTTTATGCTCTTCACTCGAAGCTCCATATCATTGACCTTTCACATAAGCATATATGCAGCTCTATAACAAATGTAAAGTACATTAACCATGTGGACTTAGGCAGTTAGGCATATTGCCAATAGGCCTACAGGCTATAGGTCTATTAAAAAGAGACCAAATCTCAATATTAGCTGTAACTGGCTAACAACAACATACTTAGCGACAATACATTACTAATAACTTCTCAATATTTGCCTTACTAGTGACATCAATAGGCGATAGGTCAATAACAGTTAGGACTTGGGCCTATTGCCAATAACACTAATACACTATAACAGTAACATCAACATACTTAAACAGTAGAACTACCGAAAAGGCGGAAACTGTAGCAATGTAAGAACATAATTGCAAAAATAGTAGCAGCTTAAAAGGCTAAAATAGTTGCAACCCACAAATAAACAAAATAGTAGCAACAAGAAGTCTTAAAAGTTAAAATTCGCCTAGGGAGAATCATCTCAATTCTCAAGTGTTTAAAGATGAATCAACTTGTTCTCGTCTTTCATAAAACACTTCTTGAAATGCATACACAACGAAAATGCGCCACATCTTATCGGATGACAATTGAGGATTAAGCCACATGTCAAGCATCTTGCTTTACGCAGTTCTTCATTGTCTTGAATTACCCCATAATATTCCCAAATAGCCGAGTAAACTTTAATCTTAGACTTAAGAGGCATCACTTGAAGTCTTGAACCTTCAACGTAAAGCCAAACATTAGAATATAACTTACAATTTATAAAAGAATATAACCAAACAGATAAAGTATTGAGCTCACCAATCATCACCACTGCTAAGTACTAGCAATTATACATCAACAATGCAAGGTCATCTCTAAAACAAAATTTAACAAATATGTTATACTACACACAAATAAGTATTTTATTTTTTTTGCAAAAACACACAAAAAATACAAAGTCTTACCAAGTTCAAGTTTCTCCAGAAACTCCAAATTTTCTTCAACACAAATAGGACTAGTCTCTTGTCTAAGTCAATCTTGAACACAAATGAGGCTTGCACATATTTAGAAACATTTAGAAGTCAATGAACTTCTAAATGGATCAAGAATACGACCGCGAGTACTAAATGCACATTCCGATGTCACACTTGACATTGGAATAGTCAATACATCACGAGCCAAGTGTGAAAGAACCGAAAATCTAGGAGAATTAACTTTCCACCAATTTAAGATATCAAAATCCTCAGATTCAGATTCGGATCTAAGCTCGGGCACAAGCTTTTGGTCTTTACCAAGGTATTTATCCAACTCCGATTTAGTACCTCCGGTACTACCACAATCTTTCGACTTCTTTATGTGAAGCTTATTTCTCAAAGTGTTTGTTTTCAAACTTTGAGATAGAATAGAATTAGATGAATCAGAGTCAGATGAGTCAGAAGAAGTGTATCCTGATGAAGATGAATTATTTTTAGAACTTTTTGAATAGTTTCTTACATAGAAAGCAAATAAATTCTTCAAATAAGTTTCTACTTCATTACTTACTTTCTTTCCCGTTTCTTTCCTTAATAGTTCTTCAAGCGCAAAACTAACATACTCAAACTTATTATGGGGATCCAACATAGAAGCAACAAAAATCATTTTGTTCATCTTTTCAGGAGTCCCCTAATAAGTGTTGAACTTTTGTTTCATCCCCTTGGCCATTTTGCGCAACTCAACATCACTTGTTATACATACTTTCAAATAAGCATCAAGTTCACATATATCCTCAAAAGGAACATTACAAATGACATACCGTGAACCTGAAACCTTTAAAGTGAGCTCATAAAATCTTTCAAGAAACTTGATGACATTCCTAACATTTACCCAATCATCAGTTTGAATTGGATCTGCAACACGACCATCTTCACAAACATCATCAGTAGAAAGATAAGAATTAAAGTTATCATCATAAAGATCAAATCTCTCAAAAGTTTTCAAAAGCTTTCTCAAACTTTTCTGTTGCCTCCAACATCAAACAGGTGGAGTTTCACCTAGTAGGCGCATCCAATGATAACATCTTTTTGCATTCTATCTTTTGTATTTCATATTTTGTGAAGTTCCTTGTTCTTGCAAGAGAGGATCTAACATACTTGACCATTTGCCTTACCCGTTTGATAGAAGGACCAATTTCTTTCAAACCATCTTACACAATTAGATTAAGTATGTGAGCTATACATCTCCCGTGGAGATGTTTACCATCCATCACATTAGTTCCCCGAATATCTAACTTCTTAGACAATGCGAAAACAACAATATTATTTGAAGCAGCGTTGTCAACCGTAACAGTGAACATATTGTCCAAATTCCAACCAAGCAAACAATTACTAATACACTCCGCCAAATGCTCACCTTTATGACTAGTGATGGGGTAAAATTCCAATATTCTTTTATGAAGCACCCAATCTCTATTAATAAAGTGAGTTGTCAAACACATATAGTTAATCCTTTGCACTGATGTCCATGTGTCTGTTGTAAGACAAATTCTTGGTTGCATTTCTCTAAAAGTAAGACAAATTCTTGGTTGCATTTCTCTAAAAGACCTCTTCAAGCCTAGTCTCAATTCACCATAAACATCATAACAATATCTTGTTATTGTTCTACGGAATCCAAAACAAAGATTGGGTTTTACTCGTAAACTTCTTAAAGCCTTCATTCTCGGGAAGGAATCCACAAAGGATTCCTCGGGAGAATATTGGAAATTTGAGCAAGAGGTAGTTAGGAGAGCTTTAGTCGAGATGATAATTGTAGATGAACTACCATGTAGCTTCGTAGAGAATGGAGGCTTTAAGAAGTTTATGAGTAAAGCTCAACCTTTGTTTCAGATTTCTTTCCATAGAACAATAACAAGAGATTGTTATGATGTTTATGGTGAATTGAGACTAAGCTTGAAGAGGTTTTTTTAGAGAAATGCAATTAAGAATTTGTCTTGCAACAAACACATGGACATCAGTGCAAAGAATATTAACTATATGTGTTTGACTGCTCACTTTATTGATAGAGATTGGGTGCTTCATAAAAGAATATTGAATTTTTGCCCTATCACTAGTCATAAAGGTGAACATTTGGCGGTGTGTATTGGTAATTGTTTACTTATTGGAATTTGAACAATGTGTTCACTGTTACTGTTGACAACACTGCTTCAAATAATGTTGTTGTTTCCGCATTGTCCAAGAAGTTAGATATTTGGGGAACTAATGTGATGGATGGTAAACATCTCCACGTGAGATGTATGACTCACATACTTAATCTAATTGTGCAAGATAGTTTGAAAGAAATTGGTCCTTCTATCAAACGGGTAAGGCAAATGGTCAAGTATGTTAGATCCTCTCTTGCAAGAACAAGGAACTTCACAAAATATGAAATACAAAAGATAGAATGCAAAAAGATGTTATCATTGGATGCGCCTACTAGGTGAAACTCCACCTGTTTGATGTTGGAGGCAACAGAAAAGTTTGAGAAAGCTTTTGAAAACTTTTGAGAGATTTGATCTTTATGATGATAACTTTAATTCTTATCTTTCTACTGATGATGTTTGTGAAGATGGTCGTGTTGCAGATCCAATTCAAACTGATGATTGGGTAAATGTTAGGAATGTCATCAAGTTTCTTGAAAGATTTTATGAGCTCACTTTAAAGGTTTCAGGTTCACGGTATGTCATTTGTAATGTTCCTTTTGAGGATATATGTGAACTTGATGCTTATTTGAAAGTATGTATAACAAGTGATGTTGAGTTGCGCAAAATGGCCAAGGGGATGAAACAAAAGTTCAACACTTATTAGGGGACTCCTGAAAAGATGAACAAAATGATTTTTGTTGCTTCTATGTTGGATCCCCATAATAAGTTTGAGTATGTTAGTTTTGCGCTTGAAGAACTATTAAGGAAAGAAACGGGAAAGAAAGTAAGTAATGAAGTAGAAACTTATTTGAAGAATTTATTTGCTTTCTATGTAAGAAACTATTCAAAAAGTTCTAAAAATAATTCATCTTCATCAGGATACACTTCTTCTGACTCATCTGACTCTGATTCATCTAATTCTATTCTATCTCAAAGTTTGAAAACAAACACTTTGAGAAATAAGCTTCACATAAAGAAGTCGAAAGATTGTGGTAGTACCGGAGGTACTAAATCGGAGTTGGATAAATACCTTGGTAAAGACCAAAAGCTTGTGCCCGAGCTTAGATCCGAATCTGAATCTGAGGATTTTGATATCTTAAATTGGTGGAAAGTTAATTCTCCTAGATTTTCGGTTCTTTCACACTTGGCTCGTGATGTATCGACTATTCCAATGTCAAGTGTGACATCGGAATGTGCATTTAGTACTCGCGATCGTATTCTTGATCCATTTAGAAGTTCATTGACTTCTAAATGTTTCTAAATGTGTGCAAGCCTCATTTGTGTTCAAGATTGACTTAGACAAGAGACTAGTCCTATTTGTGTTGAAGAAAATTTGGAGTTTCTGGAGAAACTTGAACTTGGTAAGACTTTGTATTTTTTGTGTGTTTTTGCAAAAAAAATAAAATACTTATTTGTGTGTAGTATAACATATTTGTTAAATTTTGTTTTAGAGATGACCTTGCATTGTTGATGTATGATTGCTAGTACTTAGCAGTGGTGATGATTGGTGAGCTCAATACTTTATCTGTTTGGTTATATTCTTTTATAAATTGTAAGTTATATTCTAATGTTTGGCTTTACGTTGAAGGTTCAAGACTTCAAGTGATGCCTCTTAAGTCTAAGATTAAAGTTTACTCGGCTATTTGGGAATATTATGGGGTAATTCAAGACAATGAAGAACTGCGTAAAGCAAGATGCTTGACATGTGGCTTAATCCTCAATTGTCATCCGATAAGATGTGGCGCATTTTCATTGTGTATGCATTTCAAGAAGTGTTTTATGAAAGACGAGAACAAGTTGATTCATCTTTAAACACTTGAGAATTGAGATGATTCTCCCTAGGCGAATTTTAACTTTTAAGACTTCTTGTTGCTACTATTTTGTTTATTTGTGGGTTGCAACTATTTTAGCCTTTTAAGCTGCTACTATTTTTGCAATTATGTTCTTACATTGCTACAGTTTCCGCCTTTTCGGTAGTTCTACTGTTTAAGTATGTTGATGTTACTATTATAGTGTATTAGTGTTATTGGCAATAGGCCCAAGTCCTAACTGTTATTGACCTATCGCCTATTGATGTCACTAGTAAGGCAAATATTGAGAAGTTATTAGTAATGTATTGTCGCTAAGTATGTTGTTGTTAGCCAGTTACAGCTAATATTGAGATTTGGTCTCTTTTTAATAGACCTGTAGCATGTAGGCCTATTGGCAATATGCCTAACTGCCTAAGTCCACATGGTTAATGTACTTTACATTTGTTATAGAGCTGCATATATGCTTATGTGAAAGGTCAATGATATGGAGCTTCGAGTGAAGAGCATAAAGCCACCCGCTTGCTCCAAACATTTAAATACCTTTTTATCTTGAATGTTAAATTAGTTCTCTAATTTGTTTGTCTTTGCTGATAGCCTGTCTGATGTCAATGTATAGAGTCGTGGGTTCAATAATTGAGTCTTCATATCATTTTCTTTTCACCGTTATGTTAGACAAATCCCAAATCAGAAATGTAAATCACAATGTTAGTAACTTAGCTTTCTTTCCATGATATGCAACATTAATTGGTGAGATAAAAATATAGTTAAACTATATACAAAATAAAAATGGTTATAAAAAAAAAAAGAGATAATACCCGATTACTCCCTGAACTATAACCAAAACGGCAGAGACACACCTCAACTTAAAGGGGGTCCTATTACCCCGAAACTAATTAAAAGTGTAATTTTGACACCCTTAGTGCCTATGTGGCACAACACACAGAAGTGTCCACGTAGGCACACGTGTCTGCCACGTAGGCACTAAGAGTGTCAAAATTACACTTTTAACTAGTTCAGGGGTAATAGGAGTATAGGATCCCCTTTAAGTTGAGGTGTGTTACAGACGTTTTGAGTATAGTTCAGGGGGGTAATAGGGTATTTTCTCAAAAAAAAAAAAAGAGTTAAACTATACACGGACTTAAACAGGCACAATTAGCTTTAGATTAGAAAATGTAGTTAACCGAAATGTTGTTAAACAGGACCATTAAATAGGCCCAAAACCGAAATTATTAAACCGAATTTTAACCGAACTGAAAATAGCATAGACTGAACCGAAACGAAATAATTCGGTTCGATTTTCGGTACACAATATCCCATAACCGAAAAAATCGAGGAAAAAACCCAAAACCGAACTGAATTACCGAACGCCCACCCCTAATAGGCACTACCAACGAAAAACATAGTCAGGGAGACACTAAATGACAGAATCAAGTCAGAAAACCCAGATTACTTAATGCACCATATGCCCAATACATAGACAATCAATATATTCTTAATCGTAGTGCATTATATATCACCAAAACCAACGCAAAAAAGTGCTATCTATTTTGGACTTACAGAGGGACTCAATTTATCCACAATCATTTCTAATAAATTGCTGTCAGCCAACCATTGCATTACATCCTTAGTATTGGGGTAGATATCAGCGCCTACAAGTCGCACCAAAACCTATAAGAAAGAGTTCATCAGAGAAAAAGGTTTTCTTCTCGCTAAGTAATTCTCAGTCTATTTATTTATAAATATACATTCAAATAATGAAGCACAAATAAAAAAGATAGTGGTCGATGATAAAATGGAAAACCAGGCTACAAACCTCCATTATGGATGTAATACCAATCAAATCTACCATCTGGCGGAAAACATCATGATGGGTCTGCAACCAAAAAACAATGTAAATATAAATTATTAGAGGGGAAAGAGAAAAAAAACATCACAAACACCTAAATCTGTGTCATAAAGTTGTGCCCTTGCACATAAAATCAATTTCATTTCTATGTTAGCATTCTACAAACACTGGTATGGTCTCCAATGTACCTCCCATTATCAAGATGCTTCAAGCAAAATTATTCCAAGAGGGACTCCATACATTTGTACCATATATAGTTAGGCAAAAATTGAAGTCGCGACATTTCTAGCTCCATCAGCGACTTACCATGTATAAGAAACAGGAGGAAGACTTAGATATGATCTCCTACATATCAACCCTCCCAATAATAAGGATGCTTAATGCTTAAAAAACCATTATTCCGAAGGGGGAATTGAAAGCAGCTTTTTATCTTCACTAGTTTAAGCAAGTTTAAACTCATGACCCTCCTAGCTCCACCAGCCATTAACCATTTCAATAAAGACGTACAAGAACATAAAACAAAATATATTACGACTTTATTCCTCCAAAAGATTCCACCAGAAAATTGTGCCCACGAAAAGTTCGACAATTTTTAACTTATTATTAAACAAGACAGGCTTAAGAACATACTTAGAATGACCAAACTATAAGACCGCAGAGTACTTGGAAGCTACTAACAAGTAACACATAGTTTTAGCCTAAGTTGCTCGGACTCTTCAAGAATGTCTTCTACGGGTGCGTGTCGGATCCTCCAAAAATAGTGTATTTTTGAAGGATCCGACATGGGTGTGGCAACATTTTTGGAGAGTCCGAGCAACTTAGGTTTTAGCAAGTTGACAATGTGGAGAAAACTATTAGAAGCAGAGCAACAACAACAAACCCAGTGTAATCTCACAAGTGGGGGTGGGGAACTATTAGAAGCAGAGATTTTCATTATTTATCTTTTCAATCTTCAAGTTTTCTGATAGGCTAGGCTAAAGATATAAACAGGGTGATTGTATGTATAACTGAAAAAGGGACAGAAAGCAAAAAAGCAGGTGCCACAAGAGAAGAAGGCAAAATGAGAAAGAGCAAGCAATGGAGACATAACGAGCTGAATTTTGAAAAAATAAGGCCGCACAGGGGAGGAGAAACAGGAATAACTGGATGTTCTAGAATAGTAAGGATCTCCAGCAGCGCAACTGGGCTGCTCTGCAAGAATGTAGAAGAACTTTTAGGTAATACCAAAAGTCTTTCTTTTTTGTGAGCAAAGAAAACTTAGAACCAGACAGTGCAAGATGAGGAAGATTAAGAAGTCGCAGAACTTGCCATTATTCAAGACCCACACTGAGATAAGATGGATTTCCACTGCCAAAAACAACATTTGCAGACCCAATACTGTCCAAAAATAACAGGACAGTAACAATAACCATAATACATATTCAAGAAAAATATTAAAATGACATGAAAAAAAGTCCTTATATCAGGGCCAACTGAGAATACTATTGAAAAGCAAAAGAACAGAAGAATGAGATTATATTTGTAAGTTAATGTCATGTTATTTAGTTAACCCTTTATCATCACGACGAAAAAATTTCATTGACAGTCAGGTTTTGTGACCATAAGATCCATGTAGGCGTGACGAGTAAACCAATCCCGCAGCCTCTTTTCAAAATGCTGCCTAACTATACATAATCTGATGAGAAATACAACTAGCTAATCAAATCATACCAGTCAAATTTCTTTAACATTGCTCCTGGAGTTTGTTAGTCTACATGCATAATTTTCACCAGGCAAACAATACCTTCTGTTGTTTCCTAGTGGTAAAAATCAATCAAACACCTACGCTCAATTCCCAAACAAAAGTTAGTTTTTGCTATATCAATCCTCTGTATACCAATATTGTGAATACTAAAAAAAGACTAGCCACTCTTTAAATCTAACAATACTTATCCTTCTACTAGGATGTCTTTTACCAGACAAAATAAATACTTATCCTTCAACTAGGATGTCTTTTACCAGACAAAATATCTTAGCAAGCACAACATGCATTTTGTAGGAAAAAAGAAGCTAAATTGAAAACTACAAAGTACAAATTTCATAGAATTTATCAGACCAACCTGGACATAATTCATAAGTGGAATAGTCTTCCGCAACATGAGGCACACCACAACCTGTGTTCATCAAAAACATGTAAAGTTTCATCCAAATAACATTTCAACAACAAAGGACAAAGGAATATTTTTCACATAGGTTGGATGTGGATGAATTGAGTTATACCTTACTAAAATACCCAGCAAGCAACGCACAATGAGGACGGTTGGGCTCCAAGAATGAAAAGAGCAAATCCATTAGCTGCACCACAATAGAAAAACGACCAAATTATCAGACCAGAACTGCATTTTTTATGCATAAAAGTGTATCTTGTGAATACAGTACCTCTTCATCGTCCACTAAAGTCTTAAGGATGACATCAATTTCACAAGTGAATATCTCACATGCAATGAAAGGGAACCTACAGTGTGAAACAGCATTCAGAAGTACTGCCAAAATTACAAATATTGGATATGCGTGTACATTAAATAAATAATGACATGATAATGAAACTTGGTTATGTCATAACTTACTTAAACTTCCATTTGCTATCAGCATCCTCGGAAGGCTCTTCAACAATGTATCGTAGCAACTGCTCAACTTGAGCTCTGTCTCTCAAACTAAAATCACATAATCATAGTCTCTCAATGAGCTTTGAAATTATTAATTGAACTAATAATTGGTTAGGATATTAATTACTTCCCTAGAAACAGTATGTCAATTGATTATCAAACTGAAACTATCAACAGTACTGCAGTTTCAAAATAATAAGCTTAAAGATAGGAGGATGTTTACAAATTTATCAGGCGGCTATTCAAAGCTTTGCATTCTTGGATTATCTCTTCTTCATCAAGAAGCTCTTCCAATGTGAAGTTTTCCTTGTCTAACACTTCTTCAACCTTGACTTACATGGAAAATATATTTCAACAATTAGAGCATCAAGTTTAAATGAAAACCAAAGCTCAGACCACAAAATAAAGATTGCATTTTTTTCTATCAGTAAACGTAGTGAATACATATTGCAGTTAATTTAACAGCTAGACTGCACAAAAAATGAACAGACATTTTGCCTCAAAATAAACGGCCCAGAGTTGAGAAGAATAACGCAACTAGCCATATAATACAATAAAGAGGCTATGAAAATGATGTGGCTTCGAAGAACATCACATAATTGAAAGTTGCATAATGAGATAATCCGACGAGCAGGTGACATTTGCCAGTGCAATCAAGAATTAAGCATTCTGAAAATACTCCGTATCAAACACCTTATTAATGACATAGACCCTCAACAATGTCCATCCTCAATAGAAGAAATAGAATACTGGAATTTATCTAATAAACACATATAACAAAATAGTTTAGGGACTGATAAAACATCCTCTTTTTCTAATTGATTCTTGTGTTTGGATTTGAAAGGAATGATCCTGAATTTGCGTAATGTGACCATTCTCTTATGAATCCCACCGCATTTCCGAACAAACTTGTTTCCATCAAAAAAATTGCTTAACAAATATATTGCCACCCCAATTAGATTGGAAGTTACAAAAAAAGAAAGCAAATTACTCAACCAAGGTAAGTGAGAATGCAGTAACTACATACAATGAGCAATACGTAATTGAATGAAACTGAAGTAAATTCCAGTTCACAACTTGCACACCAAATTTATCCACTCATAACAACGATAACGAGAACGACGACAACATGCCCAGTATAATCCCACAAAGTGGGATCTGGAGAGGGTAGAGTATACACACACCTTATCCCTAGCTTAGAGGTAGAGAGCGTGTAGACATACTCCCTCCATTTCAATTTACTTGGCCTTCTTACTAAAACTAGTCGTTTCAATTTACATGTCCAATTTATAATTTCATGATAAGTTTAGCATTTTCTTTCAATACTACCCCTTTGACTATATAATAGATTTCCAAAGCACATTTGATAAGGTTACTTTACTAAAAAAAAATCTCTAATAAATATTCTCTTAATGAGAGTGTCAAATCAACATGGCCAAACTAAAATGAAACCGATGGAGTACAATAAATAGCAAGTAGTAACAAAAACAATAATATTAACAGGACAGTTACTGCGACATATTAATATAATAATCGAAGTACATTTCTTCCACTCATAAATGAGCACGAAACTCTGCACCATATCTAACACTAATCCGGAAAAGACAATATTGAATCCAGCACGGGTAAATTGCTTAAAAGATCAAATTTGTTTTCATATGATAGAAATATAACACGGAAAGCATTAAAAGTAGATAAACCAGTACAATAAATAGCAAATAGTTAAAAACGAAAAATTTTGAAAAAAAAAAGAAGAAAAGAAGCAGAAGATAGTAACAAGAAAGTAACTACAATAAAATAATATAATAACTGAATTACATTTCTCCAGCTCATAAATGAGCACGAAAGTTCAACTCTAACACAAGTAACAAACTCTTCACCATATTAACGAATCCAACACCAATTTAGAAACAAATACTGAATCCAAAACTGAAAAAAAAATGCTTAAAAGATCAAATTTGTTTTCGTATAATAGGAATATAACAAGGAAAGCATTAAAAGTAGATAAACCAGTACAATAAATTGCAAATAGTAGTTAAAAACAAAAATTAACCCAAAAAAAAAAAAACAGCAGAAGATAGCAACTAGAACAAAATAATATAATAATAATCGAATTACACTTCAACTCTAACACAACTCTAACACAACAAACTCTTCACCATGTCAACGAATTCAAATTTGTTTTGGTATAATAGAAATAGAACAAGGAAGAGCAGTAAAAGTAGATAAATGAAGTATATACCGGAGAACAGGAAAGTTGTGTGAGCTTCCAAAACATATTGAACCGAAAAACAGATCTGTAAATCCCTAAACTGAATCGACAGCGAAATCAGTTAGCGATAATCGAGGCTTATGAAGATCAATAGATACAGATTTTGAAGCCGTAAAGATCGAGAGAGGGGGATACTGGATAGAGAGAGAAACAAGTAGGGGGGTGATGTGTAAGTTATTGTTTTGATGGAGAATTAGAGGGCGGAAAATTCAAATGTTATTAATTGGAGGGGTCGGAATTCACTAAACTCGACATACTTAATTTTTTTTTTAAAAAAAAAAAAGCCACGTGCATTATTTTTTCAGTTTTTCCTTTGATAAAAAAGTTAGGCGTTTGCTTAATTAGTTTATCAACGTAATCCAAATGTATGTTTTTTTGAGAAAGTTTGGCGTTTATTAATATGATCGAGATGTACATTTCTTGATAAAGTTTGGCATCGGCCAACTAATTTATCAATAGGATAGAAATATACGTAATATATTTTGATTATATTGATAACTTAGTTGATCAATATCTAACTTTCTCATACGAAAACTCATGAAAATAGTATATTTCATTCGGTAAAAATATACAACTTATAATATTTTATTGATATATTATAACTAGATTAGTTTTCAAAAGAATTTGGTTTGTTATTGTTCTATTTTCTTTCTTCTATTATTTACTAGTTTCACGAGTCTTGTACTAAGCCCGAACCAAAATTTAAAGTGTAAAAAAATACTAATTTTAATTTTAAACTATAATTTGTATTATGTATATTTTCTTACTTTATAATAAGTATAATCTAATGATATGTTAAATGATTTTTGTTGATAAATTTTTATAATTATTAAAGGTGTTCATCACGTAATTGGATAATTTTAAATAAACTAGTATTTGTGAGGAATAAAGTATTATTATTAGAGAATTAGAATGTATCAAAAGGCTACAAGTAACTCGATATTTTATATAATGATATGATTTAAAATATTTAATAATTATGCTTTGATTAAATCATAAATAGAAAAAATATTGATACTTTTATAAATTTACTAGTATGTAATTTCTTAGTTATAGCTAAAAATAAATTTATTCTGAAATTTTTACAACTTATAATGTCTTCTTGATATATTATAACTACATCAATTCAAAACAAGGGCGGACCTACATATATTTTCGGGGTGCTCCGACACTCAGTAAACTCGATGCGGGATAGGTACAATTACATAAAAAATATACAAAAATAGGTATAAAAGAGATAAAAGCACCCACTAAATCTTAAGCTTCTCCACTAAGGGATGTCTAAGTTCGAACCTTGTTAAGGTAATTTTTTTATTTTTTTCAGCTTTTAAATTTTTTAAGCACCCACAATCCATAAATTCTGGGTTCACCACTGATTCGAAAGCATTTGGTTTGTTATTGTTCTATTTCTCTCTTCTATTATTTATGTTGGTATAATATTAAATTTGCGTGGTTTAAAAAGTTAGAATGGAAAAGTTTCTATTTTCTGATGCATGATAAATGAAATCTATCCTTTTGAACATATTCATAAAGTTAATAGTAAAAAAACATCTAAGTAAAAATAAATTCTCATTTTTTTACATTGTGTTTGTCTGAATTGCGGGCAACTTGCCCGAACTACTGCTTAATTAAATAATGAAAAGATTGCCTTTAAATTTTAAACTTCGAAGTTTATTGCTTAAGATGGAAAATATTCAAATTAAGAAAGTTTGACAGAGTTTTTATGTTGAAAAGTACTCAAAAAATTTAGTATATATGACACATATATTCGTGCATTTCCATTAGAGTGGAAGCATCTATGTTATCTACTATGTAGGCATGCAACCTTAAACTTTAGATAATTAAGCTCCAACGCAACAAAATAATGACTCCTACTAATTAAGAATGATAGTGACGGTCAATTAATATTGGGGTAGCTAGTGATGAGATTTATCCATCTAGGGCCCAAATGATGTGACTCCATATACTTTTATCCAAAATGAAGTCATTTGCCACCTGTTCAAATTAAAACACTTTATGCTGTACTAGTATAATGGCTTTAGTCAACTTGTAATTCAGTATTTAGTACCATTATATTACTTATAAAACTAGAGGTGTATGGCCGTGTCAATACGGGTCCAACATTATGGATACTTTTGAGCACTAAAATTTAACATGCATAGGGCACAAGATATAAATATAAATTTACAGACTTAAAACGATAGTTTTTTATATAATAACTATTTGACAGCACTTGCGAAAGAGCCAAATTGTATAAGATAGTTATGTATAATTTTTTTCCACATGATAAGAAACACTGATGTTGTCCCATAGTCCGTTATTTTGATTGTTGATGATAACATTGTTGGGTTCGAAATCGAAAGGGTGTCATGCGAAAGCTATTAATTACAAACTATTGAGATGATAAATCAGACGAAAAAAAACAATACTAAAAATATAATATTATTATATGATTTGGCCAATTGGCTTAAATATAAAATCTAGTATTAAAAATAATATTAAAAAGACATAAAACTAATGAGAGAGAAAATCTATCCCTAAACGAAACTCTTGAAAAGACTACATTGTGGATGCTAGTGGGTCTTCTATTTATAAATGTCCAAAATCTTTCCTCCAAGAAAGAGGTTAGCCAAATACAACAATAACAACATACCAAGTATATTCCCACATAGTGGGGTCTGGGAGGGTAGAGTGTACGCAGTCCATACCACTACCTCTAAAGAGGTAGAGAGGCTGTTTCCGATAGACCCCCAGCTCAAGTTAGAAGACAGCATACAAAAGCATGAAAATCCTAGAACACAATAAAATAACAACAGTACAACATCCACAGAAAATTGCACGTTGCCAAACACAAGACTCCAAAGTCCACCTAAATACTGACAACGCCTCAGCCACACCCTTAACCCTCTATCCTAATGTTATTCCTTCATATCTTCCTATCCAGGGTCATGTCCTCAGTCAACTATAACTACTCCATGTCACGTTTGATCACTTCTCTCCAGTATTTCTTTGGCCTACCCCTACCCCTCTTGAAGCCATCCAAGGTCAACTGCTCACACCTACGAACTGGGACATCCTTGCCCCTCCTCATCACATGACCAAACCACCTCAACCTCACTTCCCGCATCTTTTCCTCCACCGACACCACTTCCACCTTCTCCAGAATAATATCATTCCTAACCTTGTCAATCCTAGTGAATCCACACATCCAATGCAACATCCTTATTTCCGCCACCTTCAGCTTTTGGATATGAGAATTCTTAACGGGCCAATGCTCCGCTCCATACAACATAGCAGGCCGGACTGCAACTCTAAAGAATTTGTCTTTCAGCTTGAGGGGCACCTTCTTATCGCATAGAATTCCTGAAACGAGCCTTTATTTCAACCAACCAGCCCCAATACGGTGGGAGACATCCTCATCTATCTCTCTATTTTCCTGAATCGTAGACCCGAGATACTTAAAACTCTCCCTCTTGCAAATCGCTTGGGAATCCAACTTTACTAACACCTCCTGCTCTTGGCTCGAGTCACTACACTTGCACTCCAAGTACTCCATTTTAGTCCTACTCAATCTGAAACCTTTAGACTCCGGGGTTTGCCTCCAAACCTCCAGTTTATCATTAACCCTTTGTCGCGACTCATCAATCAAAACTATATCATCTGCGAAAAGCATACACCAAGGCACCTCACCTTGTATTTTTCGCGTCAACATATTCATCACCAAAGCGAATAAAAATGGACTAAGAGTTGATCCCTGGTGCAACCTTGTCAAGATCGAAAAATGCTCAGAATCACCTCCCACTGTCCTTACCCGAGTCTTCGCCCCCTCATGCATGTCCTTAATCGCTCTGATGTACGCTACCGGGACCCCTCTCGCCTCCATGCATCTCCAAAGAACCTCCCTAGGTACCTTATCATACGCCTTTTCTAAGTCAATAAACACCAAGTGAAGATCTCTCTTCCTCTCTCTATACTACTCTATCAGACTCCGCACAAGGTGAATTGCCTCAGTCGTGGAGCAACCAGGCATAAAACCAAATTAATTCTCTGAGATAGACACAATCCTCCTCAACCTCTGCTCCACCACCCTCTCTCAAATCTTCATCGTGTGACTCAACAACTTAATACCCCGATAGTTGTTGCAACTCTGAATGTCACCCTTGTTCTTATAACAGGGATCATCGTGCTTCATATCCACGCCTCAAGCATCTTTGCAGACATGAAAATATTGTTAAATAAGTTGGTCATCCACTTCAACCCTGACCCGCCAAAAAACTTCCAAAAATCTACTGGTATCTCATCGGGACCCATCGCCCTGCCCTTCCGTATCTTGCGAATGGCCTCACTGACCTCATCTACCTTAAAACGCCGACAAAAACCAAAGTCGCGACCCTCCCCGGAATGCTCCAACTCCCCTAACACAACACCTATTTCCCCCTCATCATTCAAGAGCCTATGAAAATAGGACTGCCATCTTTTTTTAATGAGGTCGTCCTCCACCAAAACCCTGTCATCCTCCCCCTAAATCATTTCACCTGGTCGAGATCACGACTCTTCCGATCTCTTACCTTGGCAAGTCTAAACATCCTCTTCTCCCCGTCTTTCTCCTCTAACTACTTATATAAACTTTCAAAAGTTGTTGTCTTAGCAGCCTGACTGCTAACTTAGCCTCCTTTTTTGCTAACTTGCACTCCTCTCTACTCACCCGTTTCTCTTCTTCATCTTTACTCTCAACCAACTTAACGTAAGTCGCCTTCTTCGTCTCAACCTTCTTCTTAACCTCCTCATTCCACCATCAATCCCCTCGATACCGGCCAGAACCGCCCTTCGAAACACCCAACACCTCTCTAGCAGACACCCTGATACAACCAGCAGCCCTATCCCACATACTATCCACGTCCCCTCTGCACTCCCACACTCTCATCCCCTCCAACTTCGCCCCAATCTCCAAAGCATTAATCGGAGTCAGGCTGCCCCACCTAATAGTAGGCCGACCCTTCCCACCTCACCTCATCATGCCTTTTTGGATAACCAAGTCCATCACCAGTAGTCTATGCTGGGTCGCAAGGTTCTCACTCGGAATTACCTTACAATCCTTACACAAAGCTCTATCCCCCTTCCTATGCAGCAAAAAGCCGATCTGAGTCTTGACTATCCTACTGCGGAAAGTGGCCAAATGCTCTTCCTTTTTTAGAAAGCTGGAATTCACTACCACCAACCCAAAGGCCCTCATAAAATCCAAAAGAGCAGCTCCCTCAGCATTCCTAACCCCGAACCCAAAGCCTTCATGCACATCATTGTACCCTAACGGCAAAGACCCGATGTGCCCATTAAAATCACCACCTATGAAAAGCTTCTCTAAACTAGGCACGCCTCTAACCACCTCATCCAAAACCTCTCAAAAAACTCTTCTTCTATTCCTCATCCAGGCCCACTTGTGGCTCATATGCACTACATAAGTTCTAAGTGACCCCCCCAAGGATCAACTCGATAGTCATAACCCTATCACTAACCCTTTTAACCTCTACTATCTGCTTCTGAAGCTCTTCATCCACTAAGATACCTACACCATTCCTCTGTCTATCACTACCTGAATACCACAACTTGTATCCGTCTACATCCCTATCCTTAGAACCTACCCACTTGGTCTCTTGGACACACGCAATATTAATCCTTCTCTTCCTAAGAATCTTAATCAGTTCTATGAACTTACCCTGCAGGGTGCCTATGTTCCACGACTCTACCCTCAAACTATCAACTCTCTTATCCCCTCCCTTTATACCTCGCACTTTGTATTTCAGAGCTACCCCAACACCAGCCCCCGATCCCACCCCTCGCCCCCATGATCTCTAGGAACCCCAGGACATGCCCCTATTCCACCATGAGCCACCCAAGCCACTACTCAACCCCAAAGTATAGCGGAGGCTACTAACAACAATAAGTTAGTAACAGTAAAAGGCACACTCAAAGCACAAAATGCAAGCAGAATTCAAGCACACCAGATGCTAGAAAAATAAAGAAATAAATATATACAAAACTAAGGGTCAAGGTGGAATACACCGAGGCCGATATAAAGCACTCTAATGGCCTAGCCCAAGGACAACAAAACCAATACTAACAAGCAATGCAAGAAATGACAACAGACAATCCCGACCAATTAAACCCCAGTCAAGATACAAGAGATAATAATGGAATAATAAGAAAAATAAAATAGTAAAAGTTAGAAGTCACCGGATTCCGTTTGTAGACCAAGTTCTCTTCTGCTGCAAGGTATGTTGGATCCCACCAAACGGATACAAAAAAAAAACTGGTCACCGAGATATTTGTCGCTGGAGCTTTGCCGGAGTGCTGCCAGAATCAGATCTAGTACTGCTGAAATCTGTTATAATCAGAACCGACAGGACCTTCAGATGGACCCGCCGAGCTCGATCGCTGGTGACTAGAACCGTGCGCTGCCTACGTCGCCAGGATCGAACAGAAGGTGACCTTGATCCAAACAAAGGCACTAGGTGATTCGAGTGCCAGAGAGAGACAGGCAAAGGGAGAGAGGAAAGGGTAGAAAGAATGGGGGAGAATCCTTTCCTGTTACCGACGCTCCGCCGTCGCCGGCGTCAGCCAGTCACGGGTTGGGTTGGGTTAGTAGCCGTTAGTTATAGTGAAAGAGAGAGAGGACTAATAAAAAAAGGTTAGCCAAAGGTTAGCCAAATATGAAAAATAATTATATTTTTTCTTTTAGGAAAAGTAAAAGTAATTATGATAACTTTTATTTTCCTTCTAAGAAAAAGTAAAACTTAAATATAGTAAGAAAATTAGGGCAAAAACCTTAACAAATCTCCCCTTTTTTGCTTGTTCTTCAAAATATTCTTGATCCTCCTTCTTCTTGTGCATGATCTTCGTTCTTCATATATATTCTTCATCACTGTTGCTTGGCATGTTTAAAAATGGAGTTTTTAGGGTTAAAAATATATGAGCCATTTTCGGGTTAAAAATATTGGAACCCTTTGTAGGGTTAAAAGTAAGCTTTTTTTTTCAAATATATAACAGCGAGATTGTTGAAAATATGATTTAAAATTATCTCCACATGTAGTGTTTGGACATATATCTTCATTATCATCAAATTGATTGCAACTTTGTTCAACAATTGGACAATCGATTTATTAAACCATGGACTCTAATACCACTTGTTGGGTTCAAAATCGAGAGGGCGTCGTGTGGAAGCTATTTGTTGCAAACTATTGAGATGATAAATCAGACGAAAAAGAAAACAAAACTAAAAATATAATATTATTATATGATTTGGTCAATTGGCCTACATATAAAATCTAGTACTAAAAATAATATTAAAAAGGCATAAAACTAATGAGAGAGAAAATCTTCTCCCAAACAAAACTCTTGAAAAGACTACATTGTGGATGCTATTGTATTGTTGTATGAGAAGGGGGTCTTCTATTTATAGATATCCAGAACCTTTCCTCCAAGAAAAAGATTAGCCAAATATGGAAAAGAATTATATTTTTTCTTTCAGGAAAAGTAAAAGTAATTATGGTAACTTTTATTTTCCTTCTAAGGAAAAGTAAAACTTAAACATAGTAAGAAAATCAGGGCAAAAACCCTAACAAACATTGAGACTTGTTACAAAAGATAGAGATGTATGATTAGTACTCATAGGATTATGTGATTGAAAAAAAGAACTAAATCATAGTTGTCTTGTGTGTAAATACTCAAGCGAAAGGCACAAATATAAGTAAACTGATACTTATTTCTCAAGCTGCACGCATGTAGGCACACATTTTCTCTCATAAGAGAGTACAAATTAAAACCAAAAGAGCAAACAGAACTTATATCCCATCCATTCAACACATGATTTTCATCTCTCATTTTGATCTTATGGAGATCAATGCTGCCATTGTTTACACCACAATAAATTCAATAAATATTTTAGTAAAGTTCTAGTTTTACCACACTAAACTAATAAACATGAGCTTCAAAGTTTGAATTTTTCATGGGAAAACAAGAAATGCATATTAAGGGTGTAGTAAAGTTTTAATCTTTACCTTCATATGCAACACTTTTAGGTGAAATAATACTATGGAAGTTGGAGTAATGGTCATCCAAATAAGTACTAAGATAATATGATCCATTCATGTTACGAAAGGAAAAGGATGAAGGAGGATAGTATTGATTAGAAAAGAGATTGAATTGTAGTTAGTTGAAATGATACGTGCATACACATATAAAAGATACGAGTATACAACTATTTAAAAGCACATGAATATAAGTAAACATTGTAATTTTTTTACTTTCAAGACTATTAAAATAAGTATGTGTAAAGATAAGAGAGAAGTTTCTTCTAAGAAGATAGATAATTCTTGTAATCTAAACACATGAAAATAAAATGCATAAGCAGGAGATTTCAAAAGATCTGAACGCGAATTATGCACAATAAACTTACATTAGGAAAAGACTGTTGTTGTGCAATAAGAAACACATGTAGGAACAAATTTTCTGATGAATATATAAATCAGATCACACAAAAATGAAACCGATGATAGTCGTTCTGAGCTCCAAGAATAACTCTAACTCAGGCACGAAAGTAGACACCTCTCACTCTTCTATGGTCTATTTCTTGATGCTAATAGCATCATCTAAAGAAAATTTTGCCAAATCAAAACTAACAGTAACAAGGTATCAAAACATGAACAAAGCTATCTACTATAAACATATCTTTCAAAAAAAAATGAAACTAAAATTAGAGACGAAGTTTAGTAGATTATCGCCTTTATATTCTCAGCAAGTTCAAGCATTGTAAATTCACCTGACTCAAAGAAGTCGTGTTAAGTAGGTATCAATTATTAGAATTAGAAAAAGAAGAAGAAGAAGAAGAAGAAGAACAACAACAAGAAGAGCCAACCTAATCCAGCTTGAGTTGCTACATGCTTTTGGTATGCCACTGTTGTATCATTTCACACTTCACATCTGCAGAGAGCAAAGATTTTTAAGAAATGTCGGATGATTTATCACATAAAGTGTACATATTGTGATTAGGAATCTTTGTAACTTTTCAACAAGTTTTACTACTTGAGAAGTCTATGAGATTATTCTTACTTGTTCTTTTTACAAATGGGATTCACTTAACAATTATGTTTTGCCAGAATCAAATAGACTCTAATTCTACTAACACTAAAAGTTTATTTATTTCTTTCATCGTCATTAAAAGCCCAAGCTCAGGTGGTTCCACCAAGCCATTCCTAAGGCAATTTGGTGAAATAACGATGACATATTTAAGGAAGCTTGTAGTCTGTTTTCATATGACTGTAATTTTTTTAGAGTAACAACATTTTCTTAATGCTGAAGAATACAAATTACCAATTCTAAAATAAAAATAAAAATAGAAGGCCATAATCTTTTAGTTGTTATTAGGCACTCACCAATGTTCTCCAAAGGGGGACTTCCAACAACCTCGGTATCATATGCGCTCTGAATTAATACTTTTCCCTTCCACCCAAGACTTTTTAGAAGAAGCTCCTCTTCTTTCTCCATTTCAGCTTCAACTTCATCACTAATCTCATGATCGAACCCCAAAGATGTAGCAAACCATAAACTTGCAGGGGAAACGAACAATTGTCTCATTTGCAAGATAACATCAAATTTTAGTGCAATTGGCTCAAACTATATTGGCGTCCTTCCTACTTCAGGACCATGACAACCCAAAAGGCTTTAAATTTATAACCACATGACTACATGAAAGCAACTCTATATCAAACAAACAATCGAAATAAAGGAGCGAAAGAAACTATGCATGTCCATATTTAATGAACACCAATGGATGGACTACTTAATATAAAATCAAAGGTATTTGTCGTGAAAAATATATTGACATGTAGAGTGAGTATCAACTTTTCTTTTAGGGAGACAATATTTAGACATGACCAAATATTGCGCCTTAAATTAGGCATAGGAATGGGTCATCAACTATAAGACAACTTGGATTTAAAGCAACATACAGAGATTGTTCAGAAGTATTTCAAAAACTTACCGGTAAGATGGGCATCTCGTCCAGTAAACCACTACCCCTTTCCTCTGCTTGCCTTGATGTTGTCTCCCCTGAAATCACAATGCCTCCCAATATTTAACTATTGGACAGGGTCTTAGTCATTTATATTACATGAAGTGTGACATGCAAATATTGAAGCATTTTCTTGCAACTGAAAGCTCAAGTTTAGGTATATGTTGAGATATTAAAGGGAATCAGTAGGTCTATCCTCATCTCTTCAATGCTTATTAAGTTTGAGGATGAACTCATCATTGCAAAGCAATACTGGTGATTCAACACTATCAAAGCGCCTAACATCATTAATTGCTTTATCCCTTGTTTGATAATCTGAATCTTTCAAATTATCAAATGAAAATTTCATACACATTGAAACATTAAGACAAAACATTCCAGCAATATCCTTCAGTGCTAGAAGTAGGAATGAATAAAATAGAACGAAATGAATTTACAAATCAGAGTTGCTGCAAGTTAGAAATCCCTTGTTCATAAGCATGAGGAACACAGAGGCTAATAGGTGTCCATAATTGTGCATATGTTCTTCTTGTTGCCATTTGCACTTGAACATGGGTCATTTGGTAGCTGGTAACAAATGAAAGAAATAGTGGAGGTGTAAGAAATAAAAGATGGTAACGGAATAGTACTATAATAAAATAATATAACAGTTGAAGTACAAGAAACAACAGATAGCCATAGAAATCGGAGGACAAGAAATTAAAAGAATAATACTACG
Source organism: Capsicum annuum (assembly GCF_002878395.1). Taxonomy (NCBI): domain Eukaryota; kingdom Viridiplantae; phylum Streptophyta; class Magnoliopsida; order Solanales; family Solanaceae; genus Capsicum; species Capsicum annuum. The sequence goes on along the minus strand of NW_025894111.1, from coordinate 4,624 downwards.
ATTACTACTTTGAGATTTGTACGGAGCACTATTGATTAAATCCACACCTACACGTCTTAATAACACAACAATAAAAGAAAGTTTTTTATTTTCAAATAAATAAGTTTTCTCATTAAAATCATCAAAACACAAGGCTGGTAACTTACCAATAATATCTCACGTAGGGAGACATTTGTAGAAGTTTTTTTCACTTTTGAAATTTTCTGTGATCAAGACTCCAATTAAGGATCCATCTTCCCTCAAGCACCATGTAATTTCTCAATTATCAACATCATCTGTTCATAGTATAATAACTAAATGATCAGAGTACTTGAATTTCACAAACTCTGACTTCACATAGCAATGACCAAATGGTCTACTATAAAATCATAGAGGGCTTACATCTTCCTTTCAGCAAATTTCAATCTAATCGAATTGGATCTTGTTCTAGCATAAGAGTCAAGAAACCCCAAACAAAACCCCAGGCAAGAAACTTTCATTCTTCTACTATTAGAACGGAAAATCCCCAACCACAAACAACAAATTAATTAAATCAAATATCCAACAGATTGTTGATTTTCAATATCGCAAAAGTTAGGGATCATGTAAACATACCCGCCAGAGAAAATGTACACCTTAAATTCCCTCTTGTTCTGTTTATTATTTAGCACAGTAAAGGAGTTTTTTTATTTTTCTTACAAATAAGAAAGAGTTAAGCTTTTTTTTTTTCTTTTTTCTGGTAAACAGAGAAGCGTTCAAGTTAACAAAAGGAGCTGGAAAGATTTGAGAAGAAGGATGGAGAAAAGACCAAGTATTTGATAGAAAAATTATGATGGATACACGTAGGTAATATTAACAGATGCTTATCAGCTTTTGAAATAAAATGACAAAATTATTCTCACATAAATTTCTTAAGCCATTTCTATCCCATATCAAAACCAGCTTTTCTATAGAATAGAAAAAAATTAGACGGCAAAATCCATGCAACCTTTTTTGTCATTGTAACAGAAAGCCAACACCATCCATATCTAGTTAATTTCTTACGTAATGGATGTCATAAGCACGTGCAATATGTATGGAAAATGAAGATCTAAGCCAAATTCATATTGAACATACGATCAGATGACGATCAAAATCAAACTTAGATGTGTGTGTATACATATGAACGAGAACTAGCTAATTTTGATTCTCTTGTAGAGCAAACGACCTTGTGCTAGTTAAGACTAAAATTAGCACTTTCATTGAAAATATCATGTGATACAGATTTAAAATTAATTTTTTTAATAATTATGTAAAATATTAAAAAAAAATTATAATTAAGCTTCAATCTGTCGAAATTGATGTTGTTTGCCCCCTTAAATTAAAGTCATTTCGTGTATGTGGTAGCTACCTTCTGGCGAAAGGCTACTTTAATTTGTGAAAGTGTTTGGCCGCGCCATTAATGTGAGTTTGGCTGTTTAGATATGGTCGGTGATATATCGATCCTAAACCATTGGTAGGAAGAAATTCAGCATGCCCTGTTTTACAAGTTTTCTTAACGACTATGCATGTCACTTTCTTGTTATTAATTTACATGCTTACAAATTAATTTTAGTGTCCATTGAAAGGGAGGTATTTTCCTCTTTGACTTAATATAAAAGGTTACTTTTGATTCTACCTCTTCATTAGTAAAGATATGCATGCACTTAGTCCTCTCAAGATTCACTTTGTGAGAATATACTGATATGCCGTTGTTGTAGTACTTTTGATCGTGTGGTGTAAGATAAAAATTGCGACTAATGGTTTAAATCATCCATGAATATGATATTGATGCTTAATTCGATGTATGGAATATATGCTAATTAAACGTGGACCGAGGGATCGTAGGCCGAACTGAAATTTCTTTGGTTTCAATTATTCAGAGAATGCAATTCCTAAAAAAACTTGATATAGAGTACCTGTGAAATTAATTTATGGAAAAATAACATAAACATACATCTTAACTTATAATATTTTCACAAATTTTTATTCTTACAAATTAAAGTAATTACAAAGATTATAATTAATCACGTATCTTCGTTGGATGTATCAAGAGCTAATAGGTATCTCGATGGACAGAAAATCAAAAAAATATATTCGGAGCTAATTATGTATCATTACAAAGAAAAAAATATAACTTCATTGGATATATTATGTATCTCGACAGACCCAAAATCAAAAAAAAAATATCGAAAGCTAATTATATATCTTTACAAAGCAAAAAATGTGTCTTTGTCGGATGTATCAAGAGATAATTATATATATCGACAGACTCAAAACTAAAATTTCAGCAATTATGTAAAAATATTGAAATTTTTTGTTATTAAATTATAAACATTTGAAATTTATGTTGTTTTTTCTTAATTAATTTAATAAGTGGATGGTAAATCACATTTTCATGGGCTACCCCCCATAGGCCCAAGTGTAGGCCGCAACACCCGTGAGTCCCGATGGAGGAACATCAAAGATATGTTGTTTGACTCAATGGCTGAGTTATGAATTCAACCAAGATTGAGGGTTATTTGAAAAAATGTCTAATTATATTTGAGATTTTGGGATGATGTCTATATATAAAAGAGAAACATAATCTATTAAGGCTCATGATTTGAAGTTGTAAATTTATTTTCTTAGTTGTTTAGATGAATTCTGGAATCTCCCTAGCTCACTTCTTTCTTTTCTACTCCTTCTTTTCTTGAAAGATTTAATTATTTATTTAAATTATTTGTAATAAATTCAATATGAACTCTGTTATTGGACGAATAGAAATAAGTAATACTACAAATAAATTAAAACAAGAAGAACACACAGATTTTACATAAAAATCTTTGATGAGAAAAAACACAGGTAAAGGAGGAGAAAATTTGAAGAATACATGGAGGAAACGAAAGTCTCAATGACGTATATTAAAATCGCCAAAAACAATTTACTAGACCACACTTATATAATACGTGTGTACAAATAAATTCTAAACCCAAAAACATACAGGTCCATACCCCCGCACCCCCAACGGGATCAATGGTGGGCTCCGGGAACAGAGATCCACCCAAAAAAATTTCAAACATAGATCGCATCGCAATCTTTTCAGGACCGGATCAACAAAATTCGGGTCACAAAATCTAAATGCATGAAAAATGAAAATGGAAAAAGTCATCAAAACCACCTTAAACTATACTCGAAAAGTCGAATACACACTTAACCTATTGAAGTGACCTAATACACACCTATACTATCGAAAAGTGAATTTAATTCAACCCCGACGCACATTCAACCATTCACATAATGGGAGGTGTGTTACACTCGCCCGCCACATCAACACCATTTAAAAAATCTTATAATTTTTTTTCATTCTTTTCCTTTTTTTCTTTTATTAGTTATATTTTGGCACTAATTAATTCCTAATTAACCATTAAAATCCTTCAATAATTATATCTTCTTCATCAATAAACCACCCCACCCTCTCCATCTCTCATCTCATCGGAAACACCATATACGCTGTCAGCTGGCCATCACCATCACCGCTTATTTTTTTTTCTTCACTGTCAATAGCAAATCCACCACCACACCACTTCAATTTCTTCTTCTTCTTCTTTGCAATCCACCACCACTATCATTATCAAGTTTTTATTCTTCATCACCTTCAATTTCTTTTTGTTTGACACCCACCACTACCAAATCCATCATCAATATCTACACAATTACTTTTCTTTAAAACCTCATTCTCTTTTCTTTTAATTTTATTGGTGATTTTTTTTCTTAGAGTTTTATAGAGTGGAAAAAACTAAATTAAAGAATCGATCAGTAAGTTGGTGAAAATTTTAAATTTATCGTTAATATAATAGTTATCTTTAAGTTAAACGCTAATTTAAGATATTTAAGCAGAAAAAAGAAGAAGAAAAAGACTGAACAAGTAGAATAAATGAATACCACATTGACTTTAGCAAAAAGAATTCTGAATAAAGAATAATGAAAAATTTATATTTCTCCGATGAGATATTGATTCCTCATCAAAAAGTATTTTTTTTCTTGTAATTGATTATATTTAACTTGTAATGATTTCTTTTAATAAAATGCGTATAATTTTTTTTCATAAAAAGAAAGAATAAAAATAAAATTTGAAGGTTTGTAAGATCTCTCTCTCTCTCTATCTATCTATCTATCTATCTATCTATCTATCTATATATATATATATATATATATATGAAGGTTTGTAATGATATTGAGAGAAATGGGGTGAGAGATATGTAGACACCTAATTTCGTCCCTCCCCGATATCGTTTTTACCCATTGTTTACCTTAACCTACCGTGTACCCTCACCCATGTGATAATCCCTCCACAAAATGACAAAAATAACAACCCCTAACTAATTTTGTCTTATCCTAATATTCTAACAACCTACCCAATCAAAATAAAACACATCACTCTACCCCCTATACTCACAGGGGAGGGCACCATCAGTAACCAAAAAACACAGAGAGCACGTCTCAAATTTTTCCTTTCTTCTCCAAAAAAATGAACCACTCCATTAACATACACAATACACACTCATCTTCTTCCTTTCTTCCGATCTACACTCACCCTTACCATTTACACGACACACACATACTCTCTCAGACGCAGATAACACGC